>NW_016812222.1:1060966-1112128 GCF_001698545.2 Rhinopithecus bieti | reverse complement strand
TTTTAAGAGAAAGCCTCACTCTGTGGCCCAGGCGGGAGTGCAGTGGCACGATCTTGGCTCACTGCAACCTCCATCTCCCAGGTTCAAGCGATTCTCCCGGCTCAGCCTCCCCAGTAGCTGGTATTACAGGCACCCACCACCACGCCTGGCTAATTTTTGTATTTTTAGTGGAGACAGTGTTTTACTATGTTGGACAGGCTGGTCTCGAACTGCTGACCTCAAGTGATCTGTCCACCTTGGCCTCCCAAAATGCTGGGATTATAGAGGTGTGCCACCGCACCTGTCCCTGATACCCATTTTAAAAAATCACATACAATCAAAATCCAGGATATAATTTACATAAAAATCAAAAGCACCCATTTTGTCCATCCCTTGCTTTGGGTTTATCTACCAGTCTTGTTGGCTCCATTGCTAATATACATCCAGGTCCCATCCCATCTTCCCAACCCTTCCCGGCCCTTCATCCTTCAGCTGCACCTCTATGGCAGGGAGCCACCTCATGAATGTCAGTTTCGGACTTGAGAGCTGATGGTCGGGGGTGTACATGGGCTTGTGGAGACACAGTCAGGGAGCCCCGGGTCTAGATCTGAGTCTTCCTGGGCTGCTGTCCATTGTGTAATCTTCAGCAGGCCACAACCTCTCTCCGAGTCGCAGTTTTCTTTTGCTTAAAGTGGAGATGAAAGAGTCTGTCTGGCTGGGCAGTCAAGAAGGTCCAACAGGATGACTTCATCCATGGTGAGAGAGTGGAGGAGAGACCCCCCAGGGGGAGGCAGGCGTTCCATCCTGCAGGTACTGCACTTGGTTCTGGGAGAGGGAGGGCAGACTAGAGTGTCACTGTCTTTGTTCTCAGAGCTTTGGCTGTGGAATGGGAATGGGAAGGTAAGGGAGGGTACCCCCGGCAGCGGCACGGCATAAACCAGGGTGTGGAGGTGGGATGGTGAGTCAGGACACCCCAGAGCTCTGTCCCTGGCAGCTGGCAGTGCAGAGAGGAGCAGAGGGAGAAGCGATGCTTTACTCTCAGCCTCAGGAGAACACAGGAGAATCTCAGGCATCAAATTTAGTCCAGGGCACTTGCCCAGGCAAAACTGGACAGCTCCACCTCGACTTTGTAGAGGTGCAGAGAAAGCTGTGGGGAACCACCTTCCTGCTCTTGTCATGAAGTCCCCCTTGATTGGAAGCCCAAGCCTCAGGCCGGGACCTTCCCCAACAGAGGCAGCCTTCCCCAGGGGGCTGAGACCTTGACCGAATGTCTGGGGTGCTCATGGCAGCGCCTCTCACCTGGCCCCCCGAATCAATTTCTGCTTAGCCTCTGCAGGCTCTGACCTCGTCGAGTCGCCAGGGCCCAGTTCTCTGCCTCTGAGGCTAAAGGTGAGACCGTATCCTGGCTGAGGAGTGACTAAAAGACCTCTGTGTGTAGAGACTGGGTTTTGCTACGTTGGCCAGGCTGGTCTCGAACTCCTGACCCCAAGTGATTCACCTTAAGGTGAATGTGTGCCTGTGTACCCGCACGTGCAGAGCATGAACCATCACTCTGTTTGGGCTAGGCAGCTGGACTAATGGTCCATTTCCCCCCGGCCCGGAGACCTCCTCCAGGCCCCCAGCTGCCCTGATGGGCCAGGTCAGCCCCCCTACAGGAGCCCCCAGCCGCTCCCCATTCGGCTTTCCTTGTATTGTGCGCTGCCTGGTTCCTCGAGGAAACGGGGCGGCTGCTGGGTGCGGGGGCAGCCGCCAGCAGCCCCACCCCCTTCCCCCCATTGTCACTCCTGGCTTCGGCCCCTAGCCCCTGCTGCCGACACTAAAAATAGACCTGTTCACAGGGAGACGGCCCCACCCCTGAGCGGGGCCCCAGGCTCAGTGTCGGGTTGGGGTTGCCAAGACAGAGGGGCCCTGGGGACTGAGGTGGCTCCGCTAAGAGACCGGGGTCAAAACACATTAGGGCTGTGCAAACTTAGGCCCCCTTTTCTCCTCTCTGAGCCTCAATTTCCTCATCTTTAAAGTGGGGTAAGGCTACCTACCTGCTAAGGTTGGTCTTGACAATGAACAGAAGCTGGGTGAGTCACGAGCGCACTGCGTTCTTGTCCTGCCTGTGGTTTGGTGCTGCCTGAGAGGCTTGAGAACCTGGAGGACAGATGGCATAACACACGCCTTCATCCTCAATCTGCCTTGAATGGTTGCCAAGGACTTCCAATTCCCCCTAAACAGAGGAGCTGGAAGAGACCACTTGGAAATCCAAAAGTGTCTGCAGCTCTGCTGTGTGAGCCTGGGTAGGTGCCTGCTGTCTGGCATCCGTGAGCTCACACATGAAGTATGCAGCCAGGCTGGGACTTGAACCTGTGTCTACAGCCTCTGAAGACTGTTTTTTCCGCTTCAAGGGGCTGCCTCCTTGCTGATGACTCCAAGGACTTCCTGACTGGGATAACCCTGACTTTTTGTCTACAAACACATGATTCATGGTGAAGGAAGATGCTGGGTGGTGGGCATGGAAGCCTCAGCTGGGGGCTGGGTAGTTCCCCTTGAGCCCATGCAGATGGGCAGCTGTCCTCAGATGCCACCTGCAGCCATTAGGTTGGGCCCTGCAAAAGAGATACTGGCATGTGTCTGTCTCTTTGTCTACCAGGCTCTTTTTTGTTGTTGTTCCTTTGTCCTTTTTTTGAAACCATGGAATATTTCAAATATGGGTCTTTCATATATATTCAAAATCTTGAACTCTTAGAATTACCTTTGTTACAGTTGCAATTTTTAAAAAATTTTATTTTATGTATTTGTCTATTTATTTTTTGAGATGGAGTCTCGCTCTGTCACCCAGGTTAGAGTGCAGTGTCCTGATCTTGGCTTACTCACTGCAACCTTCGCCTCCCAGGTTCAAGTGATTCTCCTGCTTCAGCCTTCCAAGTAGCTGGGATTACAGGCACGCACCACGATGCCCAGCTAATTTTTGTATTTTTAGTAGCGACAGTGTTTCACCATGTTGGCCAGGCTGGTCTTGAACTCCTGACCTCAGGTGATCCATCCACCTTGGCCTCCCAAAGCCCTGGGATTACAGGTGTGAGCCAGTGCACCCGGCCTGCAATTTGATATATGTCTATGTAATTACCTGTCTTCCATTAATCCTGGGCCCTAGAACAGGGACTGAGACTTTATTATTAATCCATGTATCCTCCCAAAAACAAATACAGTACAAATACAGTACAAATACAGTACAAATAGAGGCAAGCAGACTTGTCTCTATTGCTTGTGTTTTGGGATTCGTGGGGGACACCTTGTGACCCAGTTTTGTCGTAAATCTTGTCCATGGGGTTTTGGTTTTGCTACCTAATTGCTTTGACAATTTTTATGCGGGGATTTAGAAAGATTCAAAAGCTGAGTTTTCCACTGCAGACATACCCATCTTCCCAAATCTTGACTCTTTCTAAATACATTTTTACATGAAAAAAAAAAATCAGCACTCAAGGGTATTCAGTGACAGGTTTCTCTCAGATTGGAAATGACGCAGCTGTTACTCTAGTTGGGGCCCCTTCTTGCGGCTTCCTTCCTTCGCTATCTTCCTGTCCTTCCTTCCTTCCTTCCTTCCTTCCTTCCTTCCTTCCTTCCTTCCTTCCTTCCTTTCTTTCTTTCTTTCTTTCTTTCTTTCTTTCTGAGACAGGGTCTTGCTCTGTCTCTCAGGCTGTAGTGCAGTGGCGCAATCTTGGCTCACTGCAAACTCTGCCTCCTGGGTTCAAGGAATTATTCTGCCTAAGCCTCCTGAGTAGCTGGAATTACAGGCGCATGCCACTACTCCTGGCTAATTTTTGTATTTTTAGTAGAGATGGTGTTTCACCATGTTGGCCAGGCTGGTCTCGAACCCCTGACCTTGTGATCTGCCCACCTTGGCCTCCCAAAGTGCTGGGATTACAGGCATGAGCCACCACGCCCAGCCCGAGGCTCCCTTCTTATATTTTATGTGTATCAAGCAAATTTAGGTATCAGGTCTAATTCTTACACAAAGAGTGTACTTCCCCACTTAAAAATGGCTACATTGGACTGGGTGTGGTGGCTCCTGCCTGTAACCCCAGCTCTTTGGGAGGCTGAGTGGGGCGGATCATTTGAGGTCAGGAGTTCGAGACCAGCCTGGCCAACATGGTGAAACCCTGTCTCTACTAAAAATACAAAAAAATTAGCCAGGTGTGATGGCAGGTGCCTGTAATCCCAGCTACTCTGGAGGCTGAGGTGAGAGAGTCTCTCGAATCCAGAAGGCGGAGGTTGCAGTAAGCTGAGATCACAGCAGTGCACTCCAGCCTGGGTGACAGAGCAAGACTCCATCTCAAAAATAAATAAACAAATAAATAAATAAATAAATAAAGTAAATGGCTACACTAAAAGTAGGATTTTTAGCTTTTGTTCCGTAGACCTCTTCGGCATATGGTGAAGTGTGATGGACCCCTTCTCAAAATGTGTGTGTGTGTTTTTTTAATTAGTCTTTTTTTTCCAATAGAGGTGGAGTCTGACTGTGTTGCTTAGCCTGGTCTCCAACTCCTGGGCTCAAGTGATCCTTCTGCCTTGGTCTCCCAGAGAGCAGGGATTACAGGCATGAGCTACTGCACCTGGCTTTTTTTTTTTTTTAATGTTTTATAAATGCATAAGATAAAATGCATGATATTACAAAGGAAACCAATTATACTGAAATGCTGTTACTGCAATATCAACAAGCGTTTGTGATGCAGTGATGAGGTGAACTTCTTTATTAGTACATTAAATAACACGATGGGGAAGCAGGTTGCAGGTCACCATGAGTGTAAACAATATGTGATGTTATCTGCAACCACTGTGATATGAAATGAAAGTATCTTTGACTTCTGTTGTAACAGTCACTGCTAACCCTACCATGCTTCTTGATCCACATTCATACTTGAAGGAAATGCTGCATTTCAGTTAGAGGTTAGTGAATATAAAGTTATTTTTTCCCACCCAAGTTCATGAAGTTTCTGAGTTCTAGACCAGGTTAAGAACCCCTGCTAAAAAGTGTGGCTGTCCCTCACTTGATTCAATCAGTCTCTTATTGAAAAGTCACCCCACCTCAGCATTTCTTCAAATCTCATCCTTACACAGTGGGTAAACTGAGGCCCAGGCTGGAGAACAAACTTGGGTCATTCTGCCCTGTGGGGATGGCAGAATCCAGTGTCCTGATTCCTGGCCCAGGTTATTTTCCAGCTCCTCCCCTACCAGGCGGGTGGCAGGGACCCCCCTCGGCCCCACCTCCCTGCTCGCCAGGAGCAGCTGGCGTCCTGTCCCGAGAGCGACCTAGCCCCGCCCCGCCCTCGCCCCACCCTGGCCGGCCAGCTGTGGATGTGACAGGAGGCTTGGCTCTGGCTCACTCCGGCACATTCCTGGCCCAGCCACTGTTTTCCTCTTCTTCTTCTTCTTTTTTTTTATTTTTGGCGGTGACTTTTTCTCCCACACCCCTCCCACTCCTTTTCCTCAAAAATGCTGTGTCTTTCCCCAGAGGGTCCCTCTGGGCGGCTCCGGGAGGGAAATGTGGCCTGGATTTCCTGGAACACGTGGAGCTGGAGTATCAGCGCTGGGAGGAGGGAAGCTGTTGGCAGCAGGGCATCCCCCCAACATAACTGGGCCTCCCTGGAGAAAGAGGGTGAGCGGAGCCTCAATATTCCCATTGCACTGTGCCCTCTGAGCAGTGGCACCTGCAGCTGTAGCAAGTGGGCTGCTGCCTCGGGGATAGTGAGACGCCTCTAGGGAACCGCGGCTCTGTGATCTTGGGCAAGCTGAGCACTCTCTCTGAGCTTAGGTTTCCTTGCTCCTTAGAACTGAGGATGTGATCAGGATCTGCCACAGCTGGTGGGACAGTCCAGTGAGGCGATGGCTGTACATGGTCCCTTTCCAAACAGAGAACAATAAGTGAGGTGTTGGGGGCATCTGGGGTTGCAGGTTTGGGGGCTGCATTTGGGGCAGCAGGGGTGGAACCAGAGAATTTCCATCCTTCCTTCTTTCCTTCATTCATTCATGAGACAAACGTGTATCAGACAATTACCATTGTGCCTCTCGGGGTTCACAATGAAGAGACAAGTAAATGCCTCCTGTAGCGGCAGGTGCAGATGAGTGCTCTAAGAAAAAATGAAGCAGGATGCGGGGATAGAGTTTCTCAGGGTGCTCCGGAGGGCCACTCTGCTGGGGCACCACGTGAGTCCAGGCAGAGGGAGCAGAGGGTGCTGAAGGCTCTGAGGTGGAAGCAAGCAAGGAAGGGAAGAGAAGGCAAGGTTTGTGTGGAGTGGGGGAGAAAGTAGAGAGGGCTGTGGGAACTTCTGGGTGAGGCAAGGACTTTGGCTCGATACATGAGAAGCTACGAAGGGCTTCGAGCCTGCAGTGACACAGTCTGTAAAGGACCCACAGGGGCTCTATAGGAGGTGCACACGTGGAGCAGCGGCTGGGAGGCCAAGCAGCTGGGGTCCTGGCTTCAGCTCCTCCCTGGCTCTGTGAGTGTGGGCAGGATACTTCTCCTTGAGCCTCATTTTCCTCCTCAGTAGAGTGGGCTCATGGAGCTCTGATGACTAAGAGGAGGGGTCATCAAAGTGGTGACCCTTTGCCATCACTTTGCCTGTGTCTAGCATGTAAGCTACAGCCCTCCGTAAGTGGGAGCTGTTTTTTTCTGTGAGCCTCTGAGGATTGGAGCCACTTGCTTAGGGGCAGGCTCTGGGGACAGAGCCAAAGGCTGGTTCTGAGCCCTGGTAGAGCAGTGGCTGCTCAGATTTTGGGGACATGTAGCGTCTGGGGTGGGGATATCCCTGAGTTGTCTGCAGCCCTTTTCCCGTTATGGGTACGTGGCTGGATTTAGGGAACCCTCGCGCAAGGGAAGAAGGGCTAGGTGCTGCCCCTGAGATCTGTGAGATGGGAGGTGGCCGGGGATTCAGAGGTTCTCTGAGGTTGCAGAATGCCCTGTCAACCACTCTCCCATACCCAGAGGGGGCTGGACGCATCCCTTTCTCCCTTGCCCTCAGTCTCGGTTTTCTCATCTGTGAGGTGGGCACAAGAAATCCTAATCCTGGCAGTGATAAGAAAGTTTGGGGAAGGAGTGATTTGTCATGCATGATGTGGTTGGACAGGACCCTGCCCTTAAGAAGGTGGGAGCCCACCTGCCCAGGCACTGTGCTGAACTTCTGTGCATTAGATGAAAGTGGACAGGATGATATCACTTCACTGGAACTTTCTGTGGCTTCTCTTTGCTCTCCTACAGAGGTTCCATGGGAGGTGGGAGCTGGGGGCTAACCCTGCATACCTTATAAATTCAACTCACAGCCTCCTGGCTTTCTGTGTCCAGGTTCACAGGCCTCCTGAATCTCCCTCCTTAATGCCCACCTTGTTCTGGCCTCCGAGACAATGTTACTCCCTGCATTCCTTCCTCTTGCCCTAGTAAACTCTCCCTCCCTGCTCAGCTCAGTTTAACTATCTCTTCCTGGAGGAAGCCCACCCTGTCCTGTAGACTAGGCTGAGTCTCACATTGCAGCATCTTAACGGTGCTGCCTCTTCTCATGTTAACACCTGTCACTGTTGTAATTTCACATGTGTTGCTGCAATTGTCCACATTGCTGGTTGTTGACTCTCCCCACATTAGGTTGCTGACCATCCCCACATTAGGACTGTGTGTTCCATGAGGGCAGGGACATTTTCTCCATCACAGCCATGTGATCCCCAACAGTAACAGCAAATAACACATGCTTAATAAATACTTTCTGGATAAGTGGAGGGGTGAAATCATTTTGACAATCAGAAGAAGAAGGTGCCCCACTTTTCCAGATAAGGAACCAAAGGTACAGAGAGATTAAGTAACATGCCCCAAGGTCACACAGCCAGAATCAGATGGTGTCTGTCTGGGAATGTTTCCCTGCAAGCCAGGCTTAGAAGGCCGGCAGATGGGGTTATGCAGAGCGGAGCTAGGACCATCTGGATAAGGGAGGGTTGTGGGGGCAAGCCCCACCCATCCTTGTTTTCTCCACTCAAATGGTGGTTTGTGGCTGTTTTCTTCAAGGGCAACTCAGGTGACCTTCAGGTTGGGGCCTCCTGGGTCCCAGGGGCCTGCTGGGTGGAGGGCCTGGTCTGGCTGGGCTGCTTTTCTCGCCCCTTTGCCTGCCCGCTGGCTTCACGCACAGATTACAACTTCCCCTCCTCGGCTGTCTTACGCAGGCCACCTCCGGCTCGCCATTGTCTCATTGTTTGCTGAGGGAAGCTCCAGGAGGAAATTAACCTGCTGCTCACCCCAAGCAGGGAGTTTCACCCCCAGCCCCCACCCAGGGAATGCCTGTGGGGAGGGCAGGAGGGGTGGGGGCAGGTAGTAGACAATACAACAGGCAGCCTTGAAGTGAGTGAGCTCCCTGACTGGGAAATATGCAAGCAGAAGCTACATTCACAGCACCTATTTACTAGATCCTCACCCAGCCCAGGCTACACGTCAGGCAGCTGGAGGCACAGATGCTAGACAAGTGTCTTGTCCTTAAAGACCCTGTAGCCTAGAAGAGATGCTGGGCAGGGCCTCAAAGTCAAATGCCTTGGGGGCCAGACAGGTGACAGAAATCTGCAGGCCTGCTAGCAATGCTGAGTGGTCGGGGACATAGCTAAATGAAAACTATCCTGAGCCACGAAGGAAGGCTTTTAGATTCCAATTTATTTTAGCATGTTGCTAATCAAACAAATGAATCCTCCAGCCTAATGTAGACTGCGGAACCCCAACCTAGACCTTTAGAAAGGAATTCTTGTTCTGGGGTGAAATTGGATCGATAGTTACTGGTGTCTGCCCCTATGGCTTTAGCTGTAGCTGTGGGGGTCAGTTCCCAGCACACTGACAGCATCCCTTTTCAAACACCCAGCAGTCATTTGACTTCTCTGAAGACTTGGGAACTCCTCAGGGACCTGGGAGGAGTTGATGCCACTAGGGGTACCCCTCAGTCAATGGGGAATGGGAGTTAGTGGGTAAATGCCCTATCCTTTTATCCATTGGAGGTCCCTGGTCACTCAAAGGTTTGCAGTGAGATGGGGCACCAGTTGCCCATACTGGAAACTGGCTCAATAACTGACTTTTTATACCTTTCCTCTCTTCACTCTCACTCTCCCAGATCCCTCTGGCTTCCTGGGCTACTGGCTCCCAAATCCTTGTCTCAGGCTCCGCTTTTAGGGGAACCCAAACTAAAACAATCTCTAACGTTCTTTCCAAACAGTTTATGATTCTAAACTTAGGTGATTCTAATATCCGATGACTTTAGCTCTGTGATTATAAGTTTTCATAAGTAAACCCAACTGTGATTCCAGAATGATGTCATTCTAGTGTGGCTGAGATACACCTATCAGAACTGGAATGCTTCATTTTGTACAACTGAATTTTGCTTCTCTTGAGCTCCTATTTTTCTTCTGATGCCAGAAAATGCAAGCTTCAAAAAATCTGGACAAAAACCAGTTATTTCAGATTTGAACTCAGTTGGGTGAATCAAGCTTTCCCTGGTATCCCTTTTTTCCCGGATTGATTTAAGTCCTGGAAGGGAGGGGCATCTTGGCATTGGTTGAGGGAAGAACGGTCTGTGACTGGTATTTCTCAAGCTATACCAACCCATCTGGCTCTCCAGCATGCTGCTGCCCCCTTGGCATTCACTGGAAATGCCCCGCCCATGTCGATGCTTTGACTTCTAGGATCGAAGAAGCATAGCTTTCTCCTCCTGGGCCATACACTATAAGAGTCGCGTCCACTCCATTCAGTCATCTGAAAAGATGTGGTCACTTTTTATACCTCACAGGGGCCTGTATACAAACTCGTCATTCAATCAAATGTATCTGCTGAGTATCTAGCATGTGCTGGCATTGAGCCAGGCACTGAGGACACAAAGATGAAAAGATGAAAAGACAGGTCCCTTTCCTCAAGTCATTTACAAGCCAAATAATGTGTAAATATTTTCAACTTACATGTTGTGATGTCCGTTATGAAGGAACCCAACACGGCGGGCAGAGAAAGCCCCTTGGAAGAGTTGTCATTGGAGCCAAAGTCTCAAGTCAGGGGAAGCCACAAAAAGGTTTAGCAAGAAAGACATGTCTGATTTTATCTGTAACTGTAAAACATTTTCTTTTTTCTCTTCCTTTTTTTCTTTTATTTTATTTTCTGGAGACAGGGTCTCACTTTGTCACACAGGCCAGAGGGCACTGGGGCAATTTTGGCTCACTGCAGCCTCAACCTATGGGGCTCAAGCGATCTCTTTCCTCAGCCCCCCAAGTAGCTGGGATTCTAGGCACATGCCACGATGCCCGGTTAACTTTTTTGCATTTTTTGTAGAGATAGGGTTTCACCATGTCGCCCAGGCTGATCTCGAACTCCTGAGCTCAAGTAATATGCCCACCTTGGCCTGCCAAAGCATTAGGATTAGAGGTGTGAGCCCCCACACTCGGCCGGTAACTGTAAAACATTTTGTAATATTGAAGGCATCTCCTCCATTTTTTCATACATTTTACTTTCCCCTATTTATTAGTGGCCTCCATCACCTTAGAGATTCATGTCTCAAAGGCCAAGGCTTTTGGTTTACAAGAGTCATGCAAATTTAGTCAAAGCTCTGAGTAATTTAAGAGTGTACAATTTATGCCATAAATAATAGATTGAGAAGAATAGATGAGTCAAATTGGTTTTCCTCTTTAGGAAATGAGATAAAGATTATCTGGAGGTGGGGAGAAGGGAAGTGTAGCAGAGATGTCCAGCTGTCATGCAATTATCTGACTTCCCCTTCTTCTATAGCTGCAGATGGCCATGTATCTACACTACATTTCGCCATCTCCCTTGCAGTTAGGCATGGCCACGTGACCAGGCTCTGGCAAAGGATATGTGAACCGAATGGTGTGTGCAAATTCTGGGTCATGCATTGAAAGAAAAAAAGGGGCATCCTCTTCCCACACCTCTTCTTCCCGTCCTGCCAACTAGAATTTGGCATGGTGGCAGGAGCAGTAGCAGCCGTCTTAGACTACAAGACTGAAGCCACACGTTGAGGATGTCAGAACAACAAAATGGAAGGATCCCAGGTGTCTGACGTCATGGGACTCATAGCAACCTAGACTGCTTGCCCCTACTGGTTAGTGAGAGAGAAATCAATAGCTGAGTTAGCATCCCAAGTAATACAGAGGGTCAGAAATATAGGAAATTAGCCTGTTGTTGTGGTTCATGCCTGTAATCCCAGCACTTTGGGAGGCTGAGTTGGGCAGATCACTTGAGGTCAGGTTTCAAGACCAGCCTGGCCAACATGGTGAAACACTGTCTCTACTAAAAATACAAAAACTAGCGGTGGCATGGTAGCACGTGTGCCTGTAGTCCCAGCTACTCAGGAGGCTGAGGCTGGAGAATTGAATTCTGGGTCATGCATTGAAAGAAAAAAAGGGGCATCCTCTTCCCACACCTCTTCTTCCCGTCCTGCCAACTAGAATTTGGCATGGTGGCAGGAGCAGTAGCAGCCGTCTTAGACTACAAGACTGAAGCCACACGTTGAGGATGTCAGAACAACAAAATGGAAGGATCCCAGGTGTCTGACGTCATGGGACTCATAGCAACCTAGACTGCTTGCCCCCTACTGGTTAGTGAGAGAGAAATCAATAGCTGAGTTAGCATCCCAAGTAATACAGAGGGTCAGAAATATAGGAAATTAGCCTGTTGTTGTGGTTCATGCCTGTAATCCCAGCACTTTGGGAGGCTGAGTTGGGCAGATCACTTGAGGTCAGGTTTCAAGACCAGCCTGGCCAACATGGTGAAACACTGTCTCTACTAAAAATACAAAAACTAGCGGTGGCATGGTAGCACGTGTGCCTGTAGTCCCAGCTACTCAGGAGGCTGAGGCTGGAGAATTGCTTGAACCCCAGAGGCAGAGGTTGCAGTGAGCTGAGATCGTGCCACTGCACTCCAGCATGGGCAACAGAGCAAGGCTCTGTCTCAAAAATAAATAAATAAATAAAAGAGAGAGAGAGAGAAAAGAAATACAGAAAATTAAGTGTGCATAGACTCTGGTGTACCCTGAAAAAGGAATAGAAACTTCGTGTGGTCTTGAGGGGTCTAAGATCTGGGCCCAGAGCCTCAACTCTGGGTAGAACCCAAGGAAGCCATGAACCTAACTGCCTGAGTGTGTGCAGGCACCTGCAGCAGGACACTTCTGAACACACAGAAGTGGGGGAATGGAGGTGAACTGAGGGGAAAAAGCAAAATAAGACACCCAAAATCGACCAAGATTAAGTTTCTCCAACCTAGTGGAATAGAGGCTATTTATTTTGGGTGTGAGTTGAGAGTTGTACCTGCGTCCCATTTTATTATTATTGTATTATTATTTCTGGATCCCAGCCTAGCAATTAACAGGAACCTGAATGGAGGCTGAGTTTTATCAATAAATTTTTGCTGAGCACCAAGGCCCAGGCTCAGGTCTCAGTCCAGCTCCCTACTTGCTGGGTGGCCTTGAGCATGTTACTTCTCTTTTCTGAGCCTTGGTGATCTCGCTGGGAACATAAAGGGGTTGAACTCCAGGATGCTTAAGGTGGCTCTTTTTGCACTGATGTCCTGTGGTTTTTCTCTGGGTCTGGCACTGAGGGGAGTTCAGGAAAAGTGTGATAAACTGTATTTCAGTTCATAGAGGGACAAGACACAGTCACATGGGCACACACGTATACACACACATACACATACACGCAAATGTGATTAACCAAACATCCTGGTAGCCAAGAAGATATGTAGCATTAAGGTTTAGAATACAGGCTTTGAAGTCAAACAGACCAGCGTTAACAACCCCATCTTCATCACTTACTAGCTGGTGACCTTGGATAAGCCACTTTATTTCTCTGAGTCTTGGGTTTCTCCCATTTAAAAGGAGGATGATAATGCCTATATTTAGGGCTTTCATGTAATAAAATAATTTATGTACAGCTCCAAGATCATGCCAGGCACATTATGGGTACTCAATAAATGGTGGTTATTTTGATGAGGATTGTGAGTCATGGTGAGAACCAAGTGAAAGGTGGAGAAGGACAGAGCTGGGAGGTCTTGAGTACGGACTAGGAAGATCCATGAAGGCCAGGGTGTGGGGAGGCTCTTGGAGAAGGCAGGACATGAACAGTGCAGGGATGTGTAAAAGCGTGACCAGAGGGGATGAAATACCCTTTTAGGAGAAGGAGAAAATAGAAGCGAAGTAGAGCCAAGCTTGAGAAAATTGCTTCCTCTTCCTGAGCCTTATTTTTCCTCTTTGTAAAGTGAGTGTAACAATATCTGCCTTGCAATGTTGTTGGAGTGATTATTGAGATGTTAGAAGTCAAGCTCCTATTAAGATGCCTGGCTCATGTAAGGCATCAAATATTAGTTTCATTCCTTTCCCAAGAGAAGGCACTCACAAAATGTCAGGGCTAGTAACACAAGGGATAAATATTTGAGGGAATGGATACCTCATTCTCCATGATGTGATTATGTCACATTGCATACCTACATCAGAACATCCATGTACCCCATAAATATATACACCTAATATGTACCCCAAAAATTAAAAATAAATATTAAAAAAAATCCCCCCAAAACAAAAATAAATGAACAAACAAAGACAAAATATCAGGGCTAGAGTGAACCTCAGAGCCTTTCTATGGTAACATACACATCTATTCATGAGCTGTTCACACATCATTCATCAATCTATACAGCTATCACTTAGCATTTTTCATATATCCATTCAAACACCAACAATTCATTCATCACCCATTCTTCATTCATCTAGCCAAAAGTCCATTCATCCTTCACTCACCATCTATCCTTATCCATCATCATGCATTCATCAGCAACCCACCATCTGTCTACCTATCATCTATTCTATATTCATCCCTCAGCAATCTATTTCATAGCCACACACCCATTCAGCCAACTACTCAAGCAGCCATCATTCTTCCATCTGTCTATCCATTTATCATTTATCCATCATCCATCTATCCATCTGCCATTCATTAGCCATCACCATCTCTCATGAATTTATTTTTTCCTCAACTATCCATTCTTCATGCATCTATTTGTCACTCAATGATCCATCCATCCACTATTTCATTCATCATTTATCCGTCCACCATTTTTCATGCACGAAATATTCATCCAAAATCTATCCTTCATTCATTTCTTCATAGCTATCATTTACAAGCCAAACATCAACCCACCAATTTACTCTTCCTCCATTCCTCTTTAATGCATCATCCATCCTTCATTCACTCTTTCACTAAATATCTGTCATCTATTAGCCATGCCTATCATCATCTATGCATCTTCCATCAACATAACCACCTATGATCTATGTAATTTCATCATCCATCTGTATATGTTTATCCAGTCATTCATTCATTTATGTTTCATCTTCCATATTGCCTGTCAGGTAATATACACCAGAGATACAGACTAAATAAGCTACAACCTGTCCTCAAGTTCTTCAGAGTCTAGTGGAGAAAGATAAGCACAAGATAGCTGCTGTACCAGAGGAATGACTGTACCAAGCACCCCAGGGGAGACCACACAGGAGAGAGCCACAGACTCTGAGGGAACTGAGGAAGGACTCACAAAGGAGGTGGCAGTTCATTAAACTGGGTCTTGAAGAATGATTAGATGTCCACTGGTTTATTTTTTATTTATTTATTTATTTATTTATTTATTTATTTTTTTGAGACGGAGTCTCGCTCTGTCGCCCAGGCTGTAGTGCAGTGGCATGATCTTGGCTCACTGCAAGCTCCGCCTCCCAGGTTCACGCCATTCTCCTGCCTCAGCCTCCCGAGTAGCTGGGACTACAGGCGCCCCCCACTGCGCCCGGCTAATTTTTTGTATTTTTAGTAGAGCTGGGGTTTCACCGTGTTAGCCAGGATGGTGTCAATCTCCTGACCTTGTGATCCGCCCGCCTCGGCCTTCCAAAGTGCTGGGATTACAGGCGTGAACCACCGCGCCAGACCTATTTATTTTTTTTTATGAGACAGAGTCTCACTCTGTCTCCCAGGCTGGAGTGCAGTGGCAGGATCTTGGCTCACTGCAACCTCTGCCTTTCAGATTCAAGCAATTCTCGTGCCTCAGCCTCCCTAGTAGCTAGGACTACAGATGCGTGCCA
Source organism: Rhinopithecus bieti (assembly GCF_001698545.2). Taxonomy (NCBI): domain Eukaryota; kingdom Metazoa; phylum Chordata; class Mammalia; order Primates; family Cercopithecidae; genus Rhinopithecus; species Rhinopithecus bieti. The sequence continues at coordinate 1,097,030 of NW_016812222.1, read as the reverse complement.
CCATGCCTGGCTAATTTTTTTGTATTTTTAGTACAGATGGGGTTTTACCATGTTGGCCAGGTTGGTCTTGAACTCTTGAGCTCAAGTGATCTGCTCCTGACCTCAAGTGTTCTGCCTGACTTGGCCTCCCAAAGTGCTGGGATTACAGGCATGAGTGAGCTACTGCGCCTAGCCCAAAGGTCCCCTGGTATTTTTATGGGTGGAAATGAGTCCTAAGAAAGGAAGTGACTGTGCACAATCATAGTAAGAGTTAATTAACAGGACAGAGACTTGTAACCAAGTCTCTAGCCTACTAGACTAGTTCTGTTTCCACTTCTTGTGAGAAACAGTAAGTTACTCAAGGGAAGACAAGTAAGCAAAGAAAACCTGCCTCGAAGCACCAGGAGAAGGCTGCTGTTTTAGGATCTGGTTGTAGATGGGGTGGAGAAGGGGATTTTCCTAGACCTCAGCTTCTCATTCAGGGAGAGGTAACAGCAGAAGCCCCAGGAAGATTTGACAAAGAGCAGGAAAGAAGGAGGAGGAGAGACAGAGCACAGTGAGGTGAGGAGAAAAACAGGGCAGGCACAGTGGGGCTCACACTTGTAATCCCAGTGCTTTGGGAGGTCAAGGTGGGAGGATCACTTGAGGCCACGACTTGGAGACCAGCCTGGGAAACTCCATCTCTACCAAAAAAAGTAACCGGGTGTGGTGGCATGTGCCTGTAGTCCTAGCTGAGGCAGAAGGATCCCTTGAGCCCAGGAGTTTGAGGCTGGCTGCAGTGAACTAAGATTGTGCCTCTGCACTCCAGCCTGGGTGACAGAGCGAGCCCCTGCTTCAAAAGGAAAATAAAATAAAATAAAATAAACCCCACCTAGTATTTTCTTGTGGCCTTTACTCAGGTAATTAATAATAATATTGTTACTGCTGGGCACAGTGGCTTATGCCTGTAATCCCAGCACTTTGGGAGGCCGAGGTGGGTGGATCATTTGAGGTCAGGAGTTTGAGACCAGCCTGGCCAACATGGTGAAACCCATCTCTACTAAAACTTTGCAAATTAGCCAGGCATGGTTGCACATGCCTGTAGTCCTAGCTACTTGGGAGGCTGAGGCAGGAGAATCGCTTGAATCCAGGAGGTAGAGGCTGCAGTGAGCCGAAATCGTGCCATTGCGCTCCAGCCTGGGCGACAGAGCGAGACTCTGTCTCAAAAAATAAATAAATAAATAATAATAATAATAATAATGTTACTATTCTAGCAGCCATGTTTTATTGAGCACAGACTACGTGCTGAACAGTGTGCTATAAATTTTTCATGCATCATACCATTTTATACCTCACCCTCAGCAGCCCCAAGGAGCAGTTATTCCTCTTGTCCCCATTTTGTGAATGAGGAAAGTAAATTCCTGAGAAGTTAAGCTAGGATTTAAATGTGTCTGTGGGACTACAAATTCCATGTACTTTCCACTCCTCTCTGCTGCCTCTTTCATCATTCTTTGGGTGTGGTATATGGTTACATTAGTCACTGGGCATGGGGACCAAGGAGAAAGGAGGAGGGGAGTAGGACAAGGAGAATCATAGGTGACTCAGACATACATGTGCATTTACTAAGATATATGCATCATTTTACTAGACATTTTATCTGTATCCTCAGACTCTGAAATAGTGGACATAGTAGGAAAGAAAAAACTTGTTGAATTTTCATAGCTATCATTTACAAGCCAAACATCAACCCACCAAGAAATATCTTCTATTTCTTGTTGCATTATCTTGCAAAGAAAATGGATGATCAATTAGAATATAGGGTATACAGGTTTCTGACACAAGTATAAAGTTGTTTTTTTTTTAGATAGAGTCTTGCTTTGAGCTAGACTCTCCCGGGGTGGAGTGCAGTGGCACAATCTCTGCTCACTGCAACCTCCGCCTCCCAGGTTCAAGCGATTCTCCTGCCTCAGCCTCCCAAGTAGCTGGGATTACAGCTGCCTGCCACCACACCGGCTTTTTTTTTTTTTGTATTTTTAGTAGTGATGGGGTTTCGCCATGTTGGCCAGGCTGGTCTCAAACTTCTGATCTCAAGTGATCTGCTTGCCTCGGCCTCCCACAGTGCTGGGATTACAGATGTGAGCCACTGTGCTGGCCAAATCCAAAGTATTAATAGCATAAAGATATACCTTTTTTTTTTTCCCAGGTCTGGGAGTAGGCTGGGCATGGTAGCTCAGGCCTGTGGTCCCAGCTACACAGGAGGCTGAGGTGAGAGGACTGCTTGAGCTCAGGAGTTTGAGGTTGCAGTGAGCTATGATTGTGCTGCTGCACTCTAGCCTGGATGACAGAGGGAGATCCTATCTCAAAATAATAATAATAATAATAATAATAATAATAATAATAATAATCCAGGACTAGCTTGTTTGGGTTCCAGGTTTCTATCTTGTAGCTCTGCCACCACCAGGGTGTTGCCCTAGTCCCCATGGTCTCAGATATCACCTACATATCTACACCACAGGCAGTAGGCAGTGGGAAAGGCATGGGGTAACTATGACTTGCAGATTGCTCTCTCCACTTCTGTTCACCTACCACTGGTCAGAATTTAGTTGTGTGGCTATAACCAGCTGCAAGGGAGGCTGGGAAATGTAGTCTTTATTCCGAGAGGCTATGTGTTCAGGTAAAAGTGAGAGGTTTTATTTCCACAGGAGAAGTGGAAAATGGATATGAGGGGCAAGTAGGGGTCTCTGGCATAGATGAGAAGATGTATGGACACCAATATTCTCTATCATGTGAAGACTCCTAGGGTCACATATCATCTCTCCCATTAGACAGCAGCCTCCCTGAGGGCAGGGGGCTACATTAACCACCCTGGTGTCCCTGAAAGCTTCTAGCTCAGACTTAAGGAAGAAGACTTTCAGTCCCGGATAGAGATCTAATGATTTGATGGAACCAGAGCAAGTAGGTTAGAGGCCTTTTGCCTGGTGACTACCAAAGTGGAGAGGCCAGGCGTCTGGGAGGCGGCCAGCAACAGTAGAGAGAGAAGCAGGAAAGTGATTTGCAAGGGGGCTGGAGTGGGTGAAAGGTCAGAGAAGAGTCTGGAAAGGAGGATGCAGTGTTGCAGGGCGAGCAGAGCTGGGGGAAGGAAGGGATAATTTAGTAATCACAGCTGTTCCCTCAACACAATGCTCAAGAGCTCACAAAGCATCTTGGCCTCTATTTTCTCACTGGTGAGGATAGATGGTACCTGAAGTTAGGTGGCAGGTGGGAGGGTGCTTTGGAGTGCCACCAGCCCATTCCTGTCTAGAGAACTGTCACTGGTTTCCTTCTTCCTTTCCCAGTTCCTTCCTCTCTCTTTCCCTTTCTCCCTTCCTTCCTCCTTCCTTGATTTCTCTCTTCTTCCTCTGTATGTGCATATATACACACGTATAACATAAACACACACACATAGACATACATATATGTATATCTGAATATACGTCTCTGTATGTACAGATATACACATATACATATACATGTATGTATATGTACATACACATATGTGACGACTAAAGTGGAGAGGGCTAAAAGATAAGGCCAGGTGTCTGGGAGGCAGCCAGCAACAGTAGAGAGAAATGCAGGAAGGTGACTTGCAAGGGGATTGGAGTGGGTGAAAGGTCAGAGAAGAAGTGTGTATATGTGTGTATGTATATGTATATGTACATACATGTGTGTATATATGTATATGTTTGTGTGTATATGTATAATCACCTACTATGTGCCAGGAGGTATTGTGAAAGTTACTGAGAAACACACTGGTGAGCAAACCAGACAAGATCCTTGCCCTCATGGAACTTATGCTTAAGAGAGACAGATATTATACAAATAAATGCACAAATAGGTATATAACTGTTAAATGTGACCAATGATTAGCGCTATGCAGAAGTGCAGAATGCTGTGAGAGCATACTCATTATGTATTCCAGCATTTATTAAACAAATATGTAATAAAACAAATTATATGTATTAGAGATTTGCTTTTTTTTTTGAGAGGAAGTCTTGCTCTGTCACCCAGGCTGGAGTGCAATGGCACGATCTCGGCTCACTGCAACCTCTGCAACCCAGGTTCAAGCGATTCTCCTGCCTCAGCCTCCCGAGTAGCTGGGATTACAGGGATGTGCCACCACGTCTGGCTAATTTTTGTTTTTTTTTAGTAGAGACAGAGTTTCAGCATCTTGGCCAGGGTGGTCTTGAACTCCTGACCTCATGATCCACCCATCTCAGCCTCCCAAAGTGCTGGGATTATAGGCATCAGCCACTGTGCCCAGCCTAGAGATAATTTTTAGAAAGGAATAAAATCATGATCTTGTTCAAATATAAAATGAACATGTGTCAAAGATTTATTTAACACGTTAATCTATGTGGTAACCAATAAGGTGTTAAAACTACTTCAAAGGAGAATCCAAAAGAAGAGGCATATATAGGTAATGAGGAGTGCTTACATTAATTTGCTAAAGATGCAAAACTGTTTTCTTCCGAGAGGACTGGGGGAATGAATTGCATCTTATTATTATAATTATAGTAATTATTGTTATTATTTTGAGACAGAGTCTCTCTCTGTTGCCAAAGAGCTAGATTGCAGTGGTGTGATCATGACTCTCTGCAGCCTCAACCTCCTGGGCTCAAGCGATCCTCCCACCTTGGCCTCCTGAGTAGCTGGGACTGTAGATGAGTGATATGTGACACCACACTAGCTAATTTTTAAATAATTTTTTGTAGAGAAGGGTTTCTGTATGTTGCCCAGGCTGGTCTCAAACTGTTGGGTTCAAGTGATCCCGCCACAGCCTCCCAAAGTGCTGGGATTACAGGCGTGAGCCACCACATCTGGCCTCAAGTGCATCTTGAGCAGAAGAAATGTGTCTGCATCTCTGTGACAAGAATTGTTTTTATTATCATCAATCTTGTTACAATGTATGGAAGTGTACGCTAGCTCAAAAATGCGAAATGCATCGGCCACCACAGAATCAGCTAACCTGAAATGATGTAAAGACAATTCATACCATTCTGGAGGACTTCCCGTAATCTTTGTGGACTTTTTTTTTTTTTCAGCTTCAAAGTATTTTACAGTTTTTCCTGATGTGAGTCAGACCAGTCCTACACACTAATAATACAGAGGTAAACCATACAGACACAATTTCTCCCTCAAGGACAATGTTCCCTTATGTTCTAACTGGGGTGGAGAGCTGGGGAACAGTTTTTGGAAGCCAAACTGAGTCTTTGCCATTTTTGTTTTATACAGTCATATGTTAATTAACAACAGGAATAATTCTGAGAAATGTGTCATTAGGTGATCTCATTCTTGTGCAAACATCATAGAATGTACTTGCTCAATTCTAGATGGTACAACCTACCATGCACCTAGACTCTACACTATAACCTATTTCTTCTGGTCTACAAATTTGTACCTCATGTTACTGTACTGAATGTTGTAGGCAATTGTAACACAATGGTAAGTATTTTTGTATCTAAGCATAGCTAAATATAGAAAAGATACAGAAAAAACATGTAGAAAAGATTTTTTTTTTTTTTTTTTTTTTTTTTTTTTTTTGAGACGGAGTCTCGCTCTGTCGCCCGGGCTGGAGTGCAGTGGCCGGATCTCAGCTCACTGCAAGCTCCGCCTCCCGGGTTTACGCCATTCTCCTGCCTCAGCCTCCGAGTAGCTGGGACTACAGGCGCCTGCCACCTCGCCCGGCTAGCTTTTTGTATTTTTTAGTAGAGACGGGGTTTCACCGTGTTAGCCAGGATGGTCTCGATCTCCTGACCTCGTGATCCGCCCGTCTCGGTCTCCCAAAGTGCTAGGATTACAGGCTTGAGCCACCGCGCCCGGCGAAAAGATTATTTTTAAAAAAGACACACTTGTGTCTTTACTGTGAGTGGATCTTGCAGGACTGGCAGTCACTCTTGGTGAGTTAGGAAGTGGTGAGTGGATGTGAAAGTCTAGGACATTACTGTACACTACTGTAGACTTTATAAACACTGTACACTTAGGCTATACTAAATTTATTTTTAAAATTTGTTTCTTCAATAGTTAACTTTAGCTTACTGTAACTGTTTTGTTTTATAAACTTAAAAAACTTTTAAAGACACTTTTTGTATTATTTCATAATAACACTTACCTTAAAATAGGAACACATTGTACAGCTGTGTAAAAATATTTTCTGTCTTTATATCCTTATTCTATAAGCCTTTTCTACTTTTAATTTTTTTTTTTACTTAAATTTTTTTGTTGTTGTTAAAAACTAAGACACAAACACACACATTAGCTTCAGCCTACACAAGGTCAGGATCATCAATATCACTGTCTTCCAGCTCCATGTCTTATTCCACTGGACGGTTTTCAGGGCAATAACACATGTGGGGCTATCATATCCTATGATAACAATACTTTCTTCTGAATACCTCCTGAAAAACCTATCTGAGGCTGTTTTACAGTTAACTTATTTTTGTTAATAAGTAGAAGGAGCACACTCTAAAATAACAATATAAAGTATAGTAAATATGTAAATCAATAAGTTGTTTATTATCCTTATCATGTATTATGTACCGTTTTTTTTTTTTTTTTTTTTTTTGAGATGGAGTTTCGCTCTGATTGCCCAGGCTAGAATGCAATGGCACAATCTTGGCTCACTGCAACTTCTGTTTACTGGGTTCAAGCTATTCTCTTGCCTCAGCCTCCTGAGTAGCTGGGATTACAGGCATGCACCACCACACCAGGCTAATTTTGTATTTTTAATCGAGATGGGGTTTCTCCATGTTGGTCAGGCTGGTTTTGAACTCCCAACCTCAGGTGATCCGCCCGCCTCGGTCTCCCAAAGTGCTGGGGTTACAGGCGTGAGCCACCGCTCCTGGCCCATAATTGTTTTTTGTTGTTGATGTTGTTGTTGTTGTTGTTGTTGTTTGTTTGTTTTTTGAGATGGAGTCTCGCTCTGTCACCCAGGCTGGAGTGCAGTGACGCTATCTCAGCCCACTGCAACCTCTACCTCCTGCGTTCAAGTGATTCTCCTGCCTCAGCTTCCTGAGTAGTTGGGATTACAGGCGTTAGTCACCATGCCTAGCTAATTTTTGTATTTTTAGTAGAGATGGGGTTTCGCCATGTTGGCCAGGCTGGTCTTGAACTCCTGACCTCTGGAGATCCACCTGCCTCGGCCTCCCAAAGTGCTGGGATTACAGGCGTGAGCCACCGTGCCTGTCTATGTACATAATTGTATGTGCTAGACTTTTATACCAATGCCGTGTAGTAGGTTTGTCTACAGCAGGCTCACCCGAAACATGTGAATAATACATTGCACTATGATGTTAGAACAGCTACAATGTCACTTGGTGATAGGAATTTTTCAGCTTCATTATAATATTATGGGACCAGTGTCATATGCATGGATGGTCATTGACCAAAATGTCCTTATGGGATGAATGACTATAATTACATGATAAAAGCACTCTGTACTCTGAGAAAAAACAACACTACCTGTCGAACTCCAAATCTGCAAATAAATGAAGACTGGAGCCTTTCCTGTTAGACTACCTAACAAAAACAGCTTTATTTCTTACTTGTGTGATATACTATGTCTGAAAATATGTGATTGCCTTTATAATGATCATATGAGAAAATTGCTGTTTTTTTCTACCTTGGACAGACTAACTCCTTGGTAATTTTTTTCCCTTGAAGTATCTGTTGTATTTTTTTCCCATGGGGTTTTCTGATAAAACTGGAAAATCTGCTAGACAAATTCTAAAAGAGCTATAAAACTTGTATTTTTCATTGGGTGATTTATCATTCTAAGGGAAAAAACTTCTTTCCTGGTAAATTTTTGTTTTCTAAATGCTTATTTTGTCTTTTTTTTCTTCTTTTTTTTGTGATGTCACACAACAACCAAAATAATTACAGATTGTGGTACGCACTGTGTAAGAAATAAGGGTGGTGATACAATGGAGTTCAACTCAAGAAGAGGGAATAATTGCTTTAGATTAGGGGTCAGCAAACTTCTTCTGTAAAGGATCAGATAGTACATATTTTAGACTCTGTGTGACATCCCTTGTCTGTCACAACTCACAGTTCCGCCACTGTTTTGGGAAAGTAGCCATAGACGATATGTAAACGAATGGGCATGACTACGTCCCCGTAAAACTTTATTTACAAAATCGGGTGGTGGGCCAGATTTGGAACATGGGCCATTGTTTGCTGATTCCTGCGTGATATCACGAGCTCATGCAAGGCCTTCCTGAGGACATGATGTTTAAGATAAAATGTGAAGAATAAAAAGAAGCTGGCTTTCCATGCAGAAAGGATAGGCTGGTCAAAGTCCCTGAGACAGAGAAGAGTTTGGTGTATCTGAGAAACAGTAAAGGGGCCAGTGGCTAAAGCATAAGCCAATCAAGCAGAGTGTGAGATCTGCAATGTTGGCAGGAACTGGGTCATGCAAGATCTCGTGGGTCCCAGTAAGGAGTTTGGATTTTATTCTAAGAGCAGCAGAAACTTACTGTAGGATTTTAAACTGTGGAGTGACTTTATTAGGTATTAACTTTAAAATGGCTGCTATGACTTTGAGGAGGACAAAACACATGGGTTATAATAAGGAGGTTATTGTAGTAATTTGCACAAAAGATGGTGGTCAATGTGAAAGATGGCACTGGAGATGGAGAGACATAGTTGGCCTTGAGAGGCATTTTTTAGGGTCCACTGATAGAACCTTTTGATTGTTTGAGCGCAGTTGTCAAAGGAAGGATCAAGGATGACTCCAAGGTTTCTGGCAGGAGCTGGGTGAATGGTGGTGCTGTTTACTGAGACACAAAGAGTGGGTGAGTGACAAGACGTGAAAGTGAGGGAGAGGGAACTCAGAATCACACTACTCACATGCCAAGTTGGAGGTGCCAATTAGATATCCAAGTGCAAATGTCAACAAGGCAGTTGGAGCTCAGCGGGAGAGGTTGAGACTGGAGGAGTACACTTGGGATTCATCAACGTAAACGTGGCACTTTAAACCACTACATTGCATGGCCCATAATCCTGGCACTGTGGGAGGCTGAGGTGGGAGGATTGCTTGAGCCCGAGAGTTCAAGATCAGCCTGAGCAACAAAGAGAGATCCTGTTTCTACAAACAATACAAAAATTATCAAGACTTGGTGGTGTGCCTGTGGTCCCAGCTACTTAGGAGACTGAGGTGGGAGGATCATTTGAGCCCAGGAGGTAGAGACTGCAGTGAGCCATGATTATACTATTGCACTCCAGCCTGGGCAACGGGAGTGAGACCCTGTCTCAAAAAAAAAAAAAAATTGTGCTAAAATATACATACATTCACATTGTTGTACAGCCATCGCACCATCCATCTCCAGAAATTTCCATCCTCCCATTCTGAAACTCCATACCTATTAAACAATAACTCCCCATTCCTCCCCCTCCGACCCTGGCAACCACCATTCTACATTCTGTCTTTGTGACTGTGACCACTCTAGGTATCTCATATAAATGGAATCACACAGTATTTGACCTTTTGTGACTGGCTTACTGCACTTAGCATAATGTCTTCAAGGCTCATTTATATTTAGAGTGTGTCAGAGTTGCATTCCCTTTTTCATTTTTTTCTTTTTTTTTGTTATTGTGAAATACACATAACATAAAATTTACCGTCTAAACCATTTTATTTTATTTTTTATATATTTTTTTTCTTGAGGTAGGGTCTTGCTGTGTCACCCAGGCTGGAGTGCAGTGGCGCAATCATGGCTCACGGTGACCTCAACCTCCTGGGATCAAGTGATCTCCTGCTTCAGCCTCCTGAGTAGTTGGGACTACAGACATGTGCCAACGCCATCTTAACCATTTTAAAGTGTACAGTTCAGTGGTATTAAGTACAGTCATAATGTTGTACAATCATCGCCACCATCCATTTTCAGAACTCATTTCATCTTGTACAATTGAAACTCTATACCCGTTCGTTAATAACTCCCCATTCCTCTCTCCTCCCAGTGCCTGGCAACCACCATTCTGTTTTCCATCTCTACAACTTTGACTATTCTAGGTACCTCTGTTTTCTATCTCTTCAACTTTGACTATTCTAGGTACCTCATATAGGTGACATCGGACAATATTTGTCTTTTTGTGACTGGCTTATTTCACTTAACATTCTCATGGTTCATCCACGTTGTAGTATGTGTTAGAATTTCTTTTTAAAGGCTGAATAATATGACAGTGTATGTATACACCATATTTTGCTTCTCCATTCAGCTGTTGATGGACACTTGGGTTACTTACGCCTTGATTTTTTGTTTTTGTATTTGTTTTGAGACGGAGTCTCGCTCTGTTGCCCAGGCTGGAGTGCAGCGGCACGATCTCAGCTCACTGCCACCTCCCCATCTTGGGTTCAAGCGATTCTCATGTCTCAGCCTCCCAAGTAGCTGACATGACAGGTGTGCGCCACCACGCCACACTAATTTTTGTATTTTTAGTAGAGATGGGGTTTCACTGTGTTGGCCAGGCTGGTCTTGAACTTCTGACCTCAAGGGATCTGCCTTCAGCCTCCCAAAGTTCTGGGATTACAGGTGTGAGCCACCGCAGCCACTGGCCTTGCTTCCACATTTTAGCTACTGTGAGTAATGGTGATATGAACATGGATATACAAATATCTTTTTGAGACAGTGTTTCCATTTCTTTTGGATACATACCCAGAAGTAAAAATGCTGGCTCATAGGGTAGTTTTATGTTTAGTTATTTTTAGGAACTACCACACTTTTTTCCAAGAGGCTGTATCATTTTACATTCTCACCAACAGTGGACAGGGCTCCAATTTCTCCACATCCTTGCAAACCTTATTCTTTTCTTTTTTTTCTCTTAATAGTAGCCATCTTAATGGGTTTGAGGTGGTATCTCATTATAGTTTTGACTGCATTTCCCTAATGATTAGTGATGTTGAACATCTTTTCATATACGTATTGGCCATTTGTATATCTTTTTTGGAGGAATATCTACTCAAGTCATTTTTGAATTGGGTTGGTGGGGTGTTTTTTGCTGTAGAGTTTTAGGAATTCTTTATATATTCTGGATATCAATCCAGATGTATACTTTATCACATATTACATATGGTTTTTCATATCAGAAGGCATATAAGATTTATGCTTTCCAAATATTTTCTCTCATTCTGTGGGTTTCCTTTTTACTCTATTGATACTGTCTTTTGATGTGCAAAATTTCTAAATTTTCCTGAAGCCTAATTTGCCTTTTTTCTTTTGTTACCTGTGCTTTTGGTATCGTATTCAAGAAATCATTGTCAATGCCAATTTCAAGAAGCTTTCTCCCTATGTTTTCTTCTAAGAGTTGTATAATTTTATTTCTTACATTTAGGTCTTTGATCTATTTTGAGTTAATTGTTGCATATGATGTAACGTAATGGTTCAGATTCATTCTTTTGCACGTGAATATTCAGTTTTCCCAACATCACTTGTTGAAAAGACTGTACTTTCCCTCATTGAATAGTCTTGGCAGTCTTGTCAAAAGTCATTTGACCATATATACGAGACTTTATTTCTGGGCTCTATTTTCTTCCACTGGTATGTATTTCTGTTCTTATGCCAGTATGACACTGCTGTGATTACTATAGTTTTGTAGTAAGTTTTGAAATCAGGAAGTGTGAGACCTCCAACTTTGTTCTTTTTGAAGATGATTTTGGATATTTGAGGATCTCTTGAAACTCCATATGAATTTTAGGATGAATTTTTGTGTTTCTGCAAAAAGAAATCCTCCAGATTTTGATAGGAATTGCATTAATTCTGTAGATTTCTTTGGGTAGTACTGACATTTTGAAAGTATTAAGTCTTCCTTCCTTTTTTTTTTTTTGAGATGGAGTCTTGGTTTGTTGCCTAGGCTAAAGTGCAGTGGCGCGATCTCAGCTCACTACAAACTCTGCCTCCCAGGTTCAAACGATTCTCGTGCCTCAGGCTCCTGAGTAGCTAGGATTATAGGTGTGTGCCACCACACCTGGCTAATTTTTGTATTTTTCATAGCGGCGGGGTTTCACTGTGTTGGCCAGGCTGGTCTTGAATGCCTGACCTCAAGTGATCTGGCTGCCTTGGCCTCCCAAAGTGCTGAGATTATAGGCATAAGCCACCATGCCCAGCCAAAAGTATTAAGTCTTCTAATTCATGAACATGGGATATCTTTCCATGTATTTGTGTCCTTTTAAATTTCCTTCAGCAACATTTTGTAGTCAAGTGTACAAGCCTTTCATCTCCTAGGTTAAGTTTATTTCTAAGTATTTTATTCTTTTTGATGCTATTGTAAATGAAATTGCTTTCTTAATTTCCTTTTGGATTATTTATTGTTAGTGTGTAGAAATGCAACTGATTTGTGTGAAATCTATTTCGTATCCCACTACTTTGCTGAATTTATTAGTTCTAAAAGGTTTGTGTATGTGCTGTGTGTAGAATAACAAGAGAGTGTTTTAAGAAGGAAAATATAACAGTTAAGACACCTTCACCTGCAAGCAACAACACAAACCAGACTAGTGTAAACAAGAAGGGAATTTATTATCGTACAATAAGAAGCCCAGATGTAGGGTGACTTGAGCTTTGGTTAACTGAACATCATCATCAAGAACTCAGATTTTTTCCCCATCTTTTTACTCTTCCTTCAGCTATTCCCTTCATAGCTGCAAGATGATTGCCACAGATCCAGCCATCACATCTTCACTCAGCTATGTACAGAGGCAGAAAAGAGCCATTTCTTCCATGTATGTCTTTTTCTTTTCTTTTAACTTTTTGTAGAGGCAAGATTTCACTATGTTGCCCAGACTGGTCTCAAACTTCTGGACTCAAGTGATTCTTCCACTTCAGCCTCCCAAAGCGCTCTTTTTCTTTTGTTTAAATAAACCTTCCTAGAAGTTCTTCCCTGAGCGACTTACTTTTATGTCTCATTGGCCAGAAACAGGCCACATGCCCATCCCTAAACTAATTACAGCGAAGGGAAGGAGACCACCATGATTTACTTGGACCAATCAGAATTTTCCCCAAAAAAAGAAAGGAAAAGAGGGGTAGATCGTAAAGCAAAGTGAAGATCTTTTTAGCATAAGAAAAAAGGAAAATGTTCGTTAGATGACAGCTGCAGGCAGCACTTAGCTTTAAATTCAACTGCAAACAACATAAAATGCTTAAAATTGGCTTAAACAAGAAAGTGGTTTATTTTCAACTCATATTCACTAAGTCCTGAAGTAGGCAGTTCGTGACCAGTCAGGCACCGTGTGGATTCAGAGACCCAGGTTTTTTCAATCTTGTCACTTCATCATGTGTGACTTTCATTCCCAACTGTGTCTCATGTTACAAAATAGCTACTTGAGCTCCAGACATCACATCTGCTTTCCAGTCAGCCAGAAGAAGGAAGAAATGAAGGAGCAAAGCTCCATATATTTAAGGACACTTCCTGGAGGTCACAACTTTATTTATATCCTATTGGCCAGAAGAATAGGTTCTTCAACTGTCTATAGAAGAAGGAGAGAGTAAAATTTTGAGGACAACCAGAAGTTTCTGTCACAGCAACCACCAGATTCTCTTCCAGATGGAAAATTCAGTTCTACCAAATGCTGCCGAGCAGTGGAGTGGATGTGTATGGAGATGTAATCTTTGGATTTGGCACTTGGAAATCCTATGTGACTTTGGGAGCTTTGGGGAAGGGATGAAGGCAGAAGTTCAGGAGGAGTGGGCAGGGTTTGCATGGGATTCATCTCAGTATCAAAGACTGCCTCCTCCCCTGCTGTATAATGGCCCACCACCTCCCCATTGTGACCAGGCCTTCATGATGTCTGGATCTGGCCCCCTTCCTCCCAGGACAACGTGCAAGGTTCTACAGTGTGGGCAATCTCTCATCTCCCAGGCTTGCGGAAATTGCACCTACTCTCTGGACTCCTGGCAGCCAACTTTGTTAGGGTACCTGCCTACCCTTCTAGAGACCACGAGGGCAGGGGTTATTGCTGATCCAGCCTCACATGAGCAAACAAAGTCACAGAGTCCTGATAGATGTTAGTTGACTGACTGAATGAACAGACAAGCTCTCAGTGCCTAGCATAGGGCTTGATCCACAGTTTGTGTGAATAATGCTCATTGAATCACTTTGTTTATAAAAGGATGAATGAATGAAAGAATAAATGAATGTATGAATGAATGAACTCATAGTGCTTAACACCAAGTCTGCTTACGTAACAGTTGCTAGAAAATATTTGTTTCTATTATTTAAAATATGAATAATATATTCATATGATTCAAATATATTAAAACATATACTGGGAAAAGGCTCATTCCCACTCCATTTTCCGTCTATTTGGTTCCCACCACTTTTATTCATTTCTTAGCTTTCCAGAGGTTCTTCATGCAAATTTATGCAATGAAATATATTGCTATTCACCTACGCCTTGCTTGGTGGGGATAGCTGGGACTGAGAAGGTAGGGACCGCTGAGGTAGGCACAGAGTCAGATAACTTGATATATTATCCTCACTGGCCTTCTCAACCCAGCCATTATTCTGGGAAGGCACAAGATTGTACATTTATTTGACTATAAAACATAAATCAGATCCCTAAACCCGGGTTCTCTCCTGGCGGGGGCTCTGACCTCCCACCTGCCTTGTGTGAATCAGGAGCAGCAGCCCCTCCCTGGGAAGGGATGGCCAGATCCACTGCTTTCTAAGAGTGGGCTGGGTACAACAGGTTGTACCTGAGTTGCTGCTCAGTGGAGCCACACCAGCTAAAGAACACCAAAGCCCAGAGCAAGAACCTTCCTCCCTTTCCCATTTTCCTTCAACCTGTTATTAAGGAGAAAGTCTGTGTTCAATGCTGGTGTGTTTTTAACACCTCTCTTAACACTTACTTCCCTTTTTAACAGAGAATAGGCCTCCAGACCCTTTTGCAGGCAACCGGATCTGGCTAGAATGTGATGACATTGTTTTGTTTTCATTGTACTTATTTTTATGGCTACCTTCTATTTATGGCATGAGATACTGGTTTTCCATTTATGGAGGGCCCTCAGCTTTCCTTTTGAAATAATATATTTATGTTTTTAAAAGAAGGACCATTTAAAGAAAAAATATTATGTAATATTAATTGCATAATATTTACAGCACAGGTGGTACCGAGACAAGGAAAAAATTATAAAGAGGTATGTAATGTGCTGAAAAGGAGGACATGCTTCTCAGGCTAATGCCTCTCCCAGCCCCTATTTAACAGAAGACACCACTGAGGCACAGAGAGGAGGAGGGACTTTCTCAAGGTCACACTGATGATATGGACTAAGAACTGACAGCCTCTTGATAGCCCTGTGGTGGCGGACATCTTGTGCCAGACGAGGAGGGCAGAGGTCAGGGACTGTGTACAGCCCCATTGGTCTGTCCAGTGCACTGATCCACTAGTCAGACAGAGTCCTCCAAGGTTGACCAAGTCATGGACTGAAGGCAAAAAGGACCAGGGGACCTAGAGGAGAGGAGAGGAGAATGCTGGTGTTTATCATGCACTGACTATGCTAGATGTTTGGGTGTCGGACGTCACTCCCAGAGAATTCACAAATTTGGGGGCAGACATATCCTACAAATATAACTCAAGTTTCTGGCAACAGTGTGTTAAGTGCTCCAACAGAGGCCTCTCTAGTAACATCTGGGTTTTTGTCTGCTTACTGGTCATTTCCCCATATTCTTTTGGGAAACCATCTCTTCACCACTCTCGATTCTTGTAGCTCAGACCAGGTAAACCCCACACCCACTTCAGAGGTGGGCACATGACCAGACCTGGCCAATTAGAACACTTTATCCTTCTTGCCACAGAGACTGGCATATGGTTGGGCATGTGACCCAAGGCAGGCCAGAGGGGGCCTTCCGCAGGAATTTGCTGGAACTATTAGAGAAAAATCTCACTTAACAGGGTTTTCTAAATGGATAAATTGTAATCCAGATTTGAGTTGCTGGCAGCTATCTTTGCCACCAAAAGAGGAGAGGTTCCCTGAAAATGAAGGTGACAGGGAAGCAGGGATGACAGATGGAGAGACAGCTAGAGTCCTAATGCTATTGTATGGTCACCTCCTGGATCCAGCCATGAAATCGGTGACCCTGAACTCAGTTCTATTTATTTTTTATTTTTTAAATTAAATTAAATTTTAATTTTTAGAGACAGGATTTCTCTTTATCACACAGACTGGAGTGCAGTGGTGTAATCACAGCTCACTGCAGACTCAACTTCCTAGGCTCAAGTGATCCTCTTGCCTCAGTCTCCCATGTAGTTGGGACTATAGTTGTGTGTCACCACATCTGGCTAATTTTTAATTTTTTTATTTATTATTTAATTTAATTTTAATTTTATTTTTTGTAGACGTGGTCTCACTATGTTACCCAGGCTGGTCTCGAACTCCTGGCCTCAAGTGATCCTCCTACCTTCACCTCTCAAAGGTCTGGGATTACAAGTGTGAGCCACTACGCCTGGCTCATTTTTATTTTTGTAGAGATGGGGTCTCACTATGTTGCCCAGGCTTGAACTCGGTTCTAGAAGCCAATAACACACACACACACACACACACACACACACACACACACACTCACACACATTTGCATTAGCCACTTTGAGATGGATTTCTGTCTCTTAAAACCAAAAAGAGACCTGGATAATCCAGGCAGAAACATTATCATGGGAATGTTGGCAACAGAGAGGGGTTGGAGTGTGTGTAAAGATTTATCTGGGAGTCCTTCCTGGTGGAGGCAGGTTTTGAGCAGGGTTTTGAGAAATGGAGATCATTTTGATATACAAAGAAGGTAAAGAAACAGTATTTCCAGTGAGGGAAATATCCTGGGCAAAGGCTTGGTGGTGGAACAGGGCAGGGAAGTGGCACAGTCCAGTGTGATTGGAGAGAGGATGGGGATAGAGAGGTGGTGGGAAAGGAGCTGGCAAGGAAGATGCGCCCTAATCGTGCAGAGATCCAGTCTGTTCCTCCACCTGCATCCTCCTCCTCTGCAGGTGTGCCCTTCATCAGTTAACTCATCCACAACCATTTACTGAACACCAGCATGTGCCAGGCACTGTTGAAGGGCTGGCGAGAGAGCTGTGGGCCACACCATCAAGTCCCTGCCCTCTTGTGGCTTCTTTTGTAGGTGAAGGACACAGGTGGTAAACACAAGAAAAAAAGAAACAAGTATCATAGTGTCAGGGAGCAATAACTGTTATCTAGAAAAATTAAGATGAGTAAAGGGAATACAGACTAGTAGAGAGGGGTTTGGGATGAAAATGGATAATACTGATGGTTGACCGACATTGTGAATGCACTCAATGCCACTGAACTGGTAAAATGGTTAAAATGATAAATTTGACATTAGGTATTTTTCTGTTCATTATATTATGCACATTTCGCCACAATAAAAAATAGGATTGGCGGAGGGGTGCCATTTTAGCTAGGGTGGTCAGGACATGTCTCTCTGAGGAGGGGTCATTTGAATAGAGTGAGGGGAATTAGCAAGCCTCAAGGAGATCGGGGAGAAGGTATTCCGGGTGGAGGGAACTGCCAGGACAGACCCTGTGGGGCCGGAGTGGGCCTCGTGTGCTCTAAGGACGGTAAGTGGGCCTGTGTGGCTGGAGCCCAGAGAGCAAAGGGAGAGTGGGAAGAAGAGTGCAGGGGTCAGCAGGGGCTTGGATGCCAGGAGAGAATTTTGGATTTGGTTGTATGAGTGATGGGAAGCCATCGGAGGGCAGAGCAGGGAAGGGGTATGAATTAGACTTTCTGTTCAACTCTCCCTCTGCCCACACTCAGTCCCGCTCTTAATCGGGATGGTGATCTTGCCTCTGCTTCTGACTCTCTCTCTCTCCTGGCTGCTACCCTCTTTTGCACATCTTCATGACCGTTGTCTTGCTGAGGTTATCTTTTTTTTTTTTTTTTTTTTGAGATAGAGTCTCACTCTGTCACCCAGGCTGGAGTGCAGTGGCACAATCTCGGCTCACTTCAGCCTCTGCCTCCTGGGTTCAAGCCATTCTCATGCCTCAGCCTCCCGAGTAGCTAGGATTCAGGCGTGCACCACCATACCCAATGAATTTTTGTATTTTTAGTAGCAATGGGGTTTTGCCATGTTGGTCAGGCTTGTCTTGAAAACATGGCCTCAAGTGATCCACCCACCTTGGCCTCCCAAAGTGCTGAGACTACAGGTGTGAACCTCCGTGCCCAGAGAGGTCATTGTTTTTATATGGCTGACTCAAATGACCTCCAACTGGCCTCCCTGCCTCCTGCTGACCCAGGCTCCACCAGTCATCAGGGTCTCTTTCTACCTGCAGCTCTGACTAACCCTTACCTTGGTGAGAGCCACAGTCCCCCAACTTTTCAGTCCAGCCCCACCTAGTTTCTTTTCTCCTCACCCCAAAGCCCACACTTAGTCACTTGGAGCCTCCATGGGGTTCCCTGCTGCCGTAGGCTGTCCCTCCTCAAGGCTGGTGTATGGCTCTCTGCTCTACTCACGTTCCTTTTCACCTAGACAGCCCCCTCCCATCCTTCAAGAACCCCCAGCATCACTCCTCTTCAAAGCCTTCCTTGGCTGTCCCCGCCCCGGGCTGGCTTAGCTAGCTCCTCTTCAGTGCTCCCTAAACCACTCACATCTTCCACTTTCAGAGCCCCAAGCACGTTGGCATGCAAAGCACATTGGTTTGGTTTGGTTTTGTACAAGCCTTTCCCTCTCCTCAGCTCCCTGAACCCCCAGTTGCCTGCTCATAGTATAGTCTCGATAAATGTTTACTGAATAAATGAATGAGTTTGGAATTTATCTTGCAGAAACCATACTCCCGCCACCACTACCACCACCTCCACCAACAAAAATAATATCCAACTCAAGCTGAGGACTTGCTATATATTATGCACTGTGCTAAACGCTTCCGAACCTGGATCTGATTTCTATTTCACAATCTTAGGAGGAAATCACTGTATTAGCCCCAATTTAGAGATGAGAAAACTGAGGTATGGTGAGATTAAGCAATTTTCCCAAGGCTACATAACTCAGAAGCAGGAGAGCCGACAGTCCAAAGTGTGCAGCCCAAAGCCATAGGTACCACATGCAGCTGAAGGAGGTGTCTTGGCATTACTGCATCCATGGACGGGGTTTCTGGGAGTCCTGGAGCCCCATGTGAAGATCAGTTGTCCATGAATTTTTGGGTGTGGAGGCAGGTCCATTACTTGTTTTTTTTTTTTTTTTTTTTTTTCTTGACAGGGTGTTGCTTTGTTACCCAGGCTGGAGTGCAGTGGTGTGGTCATAGCTCACTGCAGCCTCCATCTCCTGGGTTCAAGAGATCCTCTCGCCTCAGCCTCCCAAGTAGCTGGGACCACAGGCATGCATCACCATGCCTGCATAATTTTTTTTTTTTTTTAAGAGATGTTGTCTCCCTGTGTTGTGCAGGCTGATCTCAAACTCCTGTGCTGAAGTGATCCTCCTGCCTTGGCCTCCCAAAGTGTTGGGAGTACAGGTGTGAGCCATCATGCCCAGCCGTGATCCATTTCTCTTTTTTTTTTTTTTTTTTGAGAAGGAGTGGTGCTCTATCACTCAGGCTGGAGTGCAGTGGTGAGATCTGGGCTCACTGCAACTTCTGCCTTCTGGATTTAAGCAATTCTTCTGCCTCAGCCTCCTGAGTAGCTGGGATTACAGGTGTGTGCCACCACGCTTGACTAATTTTTGTATTTTTAGTAGAGACGGGGTTTCACCATGTTGACCAGGCTGGTCTCGAACTCCTGACCTCAAGTGATCTGCCCAACTTGGCCTCCCAAAGTGCTGAGATTATAGGTGTGAGCCACTGCACCAGCTGGTCCATTACTTTTGTCAGAGTCTTAGAGGGGCTCTTGATAATTCCTGCATTTAAGACGTTCATCTGCACATGAGGGGGAAAGATAGAATTTTCGAGTATTGGACTGTTGGGGCTCAACCTATGCTTTAGAGAGATCATGTTGGTTATCCATTGCAGTGTAATGCAGGGAAAAGAGATTGGAAATATCCCTAAGGTTCACCAAGAGTGGATGCGTTAATCATATCATGGTACCTCCTTCCACAGAAGGGAATATTACGCAGTCATGAAGATGAATGAAGAGTCTCTTTATGTACCAATGTGAAATGATTCCTAAGATATATATGTCAGAGAGAGAGAGAGACAGGGTCTGGGTCTCACTCTGTCTCCCAGACTGGAGTGCAGTAGTGTGATCTCGGTTCACTACAGCCTCCATCTCTGGGGCCTCAAGAGATCCTCTCACCTCAGCCTCCTCAGTAGCTAGGACTACAGGCTTACACGACCACGCTTGTTAATTTTTTTTTTTGGAGAGACTAGGTCTCACTATATTGCCCAGGCTGGTCTCAAACTTCTGGGCCAAAGAGATTCTTGCACCTCAGCCTTCCAAAGTGCTGGGATTACAGGCGTGAGCTACCATGCCTGGCCTTCCAAGACATAGTTGAAGTAAATACAGCAAGGTGCAGGCCAGCATGTATAATTAGCTTCTATGTGTGCTTTTTAGGAAGGGAGGGGTTAAGATTATACATCTAGATGTGCTTCTGTATGCGCAGAAAATCTTTGGCAATATTCACTGTTAAATAGTCAGTGGAAACTCTACCTCATAGGGTTTTTAGGAGGGTTACATGAGTTCATCTTAGATAATTGCTTAGAAGAGTACCTGGCACACATTAAGCACTACAGAAGATTTTATTGGATAAAATAAAAAAAGTCCCTTAGGGGATGGAGACCAGGTGACTAAGGGGCAGGGAGAGAGACTTATTTTTCATCTGATGCCCTTAGACTCCTTTTGAATTTGGTACCATGGGTAAATATTTATTTATGTATTATTTATTTTTGAGACAGAGTCTCACTCTGTCACCCAGGCTGGAGTGCAGTGGCGCGATCTCAGCTCACTGCAACCTCCACCTCTCGGGTTCAAGCAATTCTCCTGCCTCAGCCTCCCGAGTAGCTGGGATTATAATTGTGCACCACCACACCTGGCTAATTTTTGTATTTTTAGTAGAGTCGGATTTTCGCCATGTTGGCCAGCCTGGTCTCGAACTCCTGACATCAGGTGATCTGCCTGCCTCAGCCTTCCAAAGTGCTATGATTACAGGCGTGAGCCACCACGCGTGGCCTATTTTTTTGAAGTTGAAATTTAGTGTATCTTGGCCAGGCATGGTGGCTCATACTGTAATCTAACGCTTTGGGGAGCAGGTGGATTGCTTGAGTCAGGAGTTCAAGAGCAGCCTGGGCAACATGATGAGACCCCCATCTCTACAAAAAATACAGAAATTAGCTGGGTGTAGTGGCGTGCACCTGTAGTCCGAGCTACTTGGAGGGCTGAGGTGGGAGGATTGCTTGAGACCAGGAGGCAGAGGTTGCAGTGAGCCGAGATCCCATCACTGCACTCCAGCCTGGACGACAGTGAGACCCTGTCTCAAAAAAGAAAACAAAAAACAAGCAAACAAACAAAAAATAAAAGAGAGACAGAAAGAAATTCAATGTATCTAGATAGCTAAGAGATCATCTGAGGGGGTCAGGGCCTGGAAGGAGATCCCACCCAGAATCCCCGGGAATTCGCTGTAATTGGTCAAAGGCTACATTGTGTAGTGTGAGAAATCAGGACGTGAGGAAAAGGTGGGCGGGAGACACCAAAACACCCACGCCCCAGGGCCCACTATAAAAAGCACATTTAAAAACACCAGACTGGAAAAGTTTTATTATTATTATTATTATTTTTTAAATAGCAAAAGCGAGTCCCCCCAGGAGGCGCGCTGCAGCTGCGGCTGTGGCGGTTCCCAGGTGATGTCAGTCCTGGCCAGGCGCCAGTCCCGGCCCCTTGGAGACGGTCTTGGTGGGTTCAGCTTGACTGTTTTTCCTTCCTGAGACTTGAGGACACCTTCCTGTCTCAAAGAAGGAAGCCTTTCCAGGGCTTTCTGAAAGCCAGGGGCAGGGGAGGCGGTGGGCCTGGGCTGCAAGGGCAGAGAGAGGCAGGGAAGATGGGTGGGGGTGGGGAGGAGTGGGGGCTGCCTCTGGGAGGAGAGTGAGGGTGGAGTGAGCAGAAGACAAGCCTGGCTCCTGGGTGGCTCTTTAGCCCTCCCAGCCGGGGGCGCGAGGGGGTCTGCTTCTTGGGAATCCAAGACCCGCCTCCTTGGCCCCATTGCTTCTCAGCCCTGGCTGCTTCCTGGGGAGGCCCCTGAGTGGGGTGAGGTTGGGGGGTGAGAGAGGTTCCCACAGAGTTCCCAGTTGGTCAGTGTCTTTTCTCCCTCCCTGAGCCCTAGGCCCACCCTTTCTTCTTATGGTTAAAGGCTCTTTGCCAGTATCTTCCAGGCCAAGCGCGGTGGCTCACGCCTATAATCCCAGCACTTTGGGAGGCTGCAGCAGGCGGATCACCTGAGGTCAGGAGTTCAAGGCCAGCCTGGCCAATATGGTGAAACCCTGTCTCTACCAAAAATACAAAAATTAGCCAGGTGTGGTGACGCACTCCTGAATCCTAGCTACTCTGGAGGCCGAGGCAGGAGAATCGCTTGAACCTGGGAGATGGAGTTTGCAGTGAGCCGAGATCATGCCACTGCACTCCAGCCTGGGTGATGGAGCGAGACTCTGTCTGAAAACCAAACCAAACCAAACCAAAACAAAACACCCAAGACTCTTTTCCAATATCTTCCAAACTGGGTTTTCTGCAGATGGGACGATCCACAGAGCTGGGGTTGAGGTCCAACTCTGCACTCCTGACCGTGTGACCTCAGGCTGGTCACTGCTTTTCTTTGAGTGCCAGCTCTGAAACGGATTAGGTTGGCCTTACAGGGTGGTTATGCAGAGTGAGTGAGACAGAACAATGCCTCTTGTTCCTTCGTATCTGCTGAGCACCCACAATGTGCCAGCGCCACCCGGCACTCGGGATGCTGGGCATTTGGCACAGAGGCAGCAGAGCAGGGAGGTGAAGAGAGTGGGCTCTGGACCCAGCCTCTGTCCACATCCTGGTTCTGTCCTTTGGTGGCCATATGAGGATAGTGACAGCCCCTATCTCACTGGTGGTAGAGGAGTAAATGAGTTACAGGTCTTGGAACAGTGCCTGGCACTGAGGCAGTAATAGGCAAAGTAAGTGTTTGCTTTTATTTTCAACTTCTGTCCAACTAGCCTCATGTTGCTTTGACAGCTTCATGGGGCTGCTCCGGGAACTCAAAGGAGATATGTTGGGGATTCAGGGTTTGTGTTTAGGGAGACCCAGGTCCTGCAGGTGCCCCATCGTTCATACTGATGCAGGGGTGGCCTGGAAGCTGCAGAACCATTCACACTTGGCAAAGCCTTCTTTCACCTTGGAAGCATCATTCCTAATGATGACCCAGATCTCGCAGCCGTGCATTCCCACGTCTTAGAAGCACCCATCCCATTTTTATGATTTGCTCAGAGCCTGCTTTTTCAGCAGGCCATAACCTCCATGAGGTCGGGTACTACATCTGGCTTATTCTCTGATCATCCCTGGAGCCTTGTGTGGTTCACGGAGAAGTTCAAAACATGTTTGTTGACTGACTTACTGACTGACAGACTAAGTCTGCCCGCCTTATGTCGGTCTACAATGTTACACTCTATCCTACGCCTCCTGCTGAGTTTTACATTCCTGCTGTGATGCAGGCCATGGGATCTGGAGCTAGACCCCCTTAGTTGGAATTCTGGCTGTGCCATTGCCTAGCTGGGTGACCTTGGCCTTGGTTTTCTAGCATGTGAAATGGGGATGGCAACAGTACCTACCTATGTGGCTTGTTGCAAGTGAGGCCATCTCTGTACATCACTCAGAGAAGTGCCTTGGCCTAGTCAGTTCTGTCAACATCAGGACTAGGCACGCACCTGGTGAGGCCACGTGGGGGCGGTGGTTGAGAGCCCAGTGGGGTCTGCAGCTAGAACATCTGATTCAAATCCACTAGCTCACCAGCAACTGTGTGACCTTGGCCAGGTTCTTTAACCTCCTTGTGCCTCCATTTCCTCATCTATAAAATGGGGAAATAATAATACATATCTAACAAGCTTTTGAGCAAGCTGTATTTATTTATTTATTTATTTATTTATTTATTTATTTATTTATTTGGAGACAGGGTCTTACTCTGTTGCCCAGCCTGGAGTGCAGTGGTGCAATCTTGACTCACTGCAACCTCCAACTCCCGGGTTGAAAGGATTTTCCTGCCTCGGCCTCCCGAGTAGCTGGGATTACAGGCATGCACCACCATGCTTAGCTAATTTTTGTATTTTTAGCAGAGGTGGATTTTCGCCATGTTGGCCAGGCTGGTCTCAAACTCCTGGCCTCAAGTGATCTGCCCTTCTCCACCTTCCAAAGAGCTGTGATTATAGGCATGAGCCACTGCCCCCCGCGAAGCTGTATTTATTTTATGAAAAGTGCATAGCCTAGATCTGACACGTAGTAGGTCCTCAAAAGAGTCAGGCATTTTTCCAAGCCATTCAGAAAAAAACAACTCCTAGATTTTACCAGCTTTCCCTCCCACAAGGCCAGTCTGTCCCAGCTGACAAAGTTGCCGGCTGCGCTGACGTGAGGAAAAGCAAGGGCCAGAGAGGGGCAGACGCCCGCCCTGGGTCACACAGGAGCAGTGGCCAACCTAGAATAGGCTAGGTCTCCTATCTACAGCCTGTTCATCCTTAGTGCCTCCCTGGTTTCCAGGCCCTGCTGGCCTGCCCTCTGACCCTAGCCCCCTGGGAGCTCTATCCCAGGCCCGTGGGGTCTGCAAATCTGGTCTGGATTAGACACGCTGGGAAGCAAACGCCAGCCCCGCCAGCCGGCTGCCCAGTGGGACCTGTGCTCACAGCTGCTGAGGCTCACAGGGACATAAATCATGGTGGCAGGAGGCTCGGGGGCTGGGACCACCTTAGCCTCCTAAGGGGCACAGGGGCCTGAGAGTCATGAGCAGAGACACCTGGGTCCACTGGGGATATTTTCCATCCTCTGTTGGATAAGCTAAAGCCAGGGTGCATCAGAGGGGGCCGGGACACCATTTGGCAGGCCTCGCATCACAGCAGGCCAAGATCTCAACTTCTTTTTAACTTTTCATTTTACAATCATTTACAACATGCAGAGAAGTGACCAAAGTGGCGTGGGGAACTCTCATATACCCTGTACGCAGATCCACCTCATTTTAAGTTTGTCATATTTACTCCATCCTTTTCTCTCACACACATATTATTTATTTTTCTTCTGAACCATTTGAGAGAGCACGTTACCCACGTCATACTTCTCTCCTCCTTAATAGTACTTGAGGATGTATTTCTTTTTTCTTTCTTTCTTTTTTTTTTTTTTTGAGATGGAGTCTCGCTCTTTCACCCAGGCTGGAGGGCAATGGTGTGATCTTGGCTCACTGAAACCTCTGCCTCCCGGGTTCGAGCAATTCTGCCTCAGCCTCCCGAGTAGCTAGGATTACAGGTGTCCACCACCACAGAGTTTCACCACGTTGGCCAGGCTGGTCTCGAACTCCTGACCTCAGGTGATCTGCCCGCCTCGGCCTCCCAGAGTGCTGGGATTACAAGTTGAGCCACCATGCCCGGCCTAGGATGTATTTCTTAAGCACAAGGATATCCTCTGACACAATCAGGGTGCTGTTAGCAAATATAGAAAATTTAACTTTGATGCAATACCTTAATCTATTCTTCATATCCTAATTTTGTGTGACCATGTCTCAAAAAAAAAAAAATTGTCAACTCTACCAAGAAGGTCGCCTGTCACATTTTCCCCTCTGCAGTACAGGATCCAGTTCAAAGTCATGCATTGCATTTACCTGTTCAGGTCTAGACTTGATATCACAACTACACAAGGTAAAATATACAGTCATAAGAGACACAGATGGGGTTGAACAAAGACATCCATCTTCATATGCACATCCCACGAACCAATGTTTCTAATAACGCATCATGCTCCTGGCTGTGTGGAGGTAGTTAAGAGTTAACTTGCCAGGCCAGGCACAGTGGCTCACACCTGTAATCCCAGCACTTTGGGAGGCTGAGGCTGGAGGATTGCTTGAGCCCAGGAATTTGAGACCAGCCTGGGCAACATGGTGAAACCCCCCCAAAATAAAAAATTAGCTGGGCATGGTGGTGCACACCTGTAGTCCCAGCTACTCAGGAGGCTGAGGTGCTAGGATTACCTGACCCCAGGAGCTGGAGGCAGCAGTGAGCCGTGATTGTGCTACCTGCACTCCAGCCTGGGTGACAGGGTGTGACCATGTCTCAAAAAAAAAAGTTAACTTACCAAATATGCCATAGTCTTCAGCACTCTGTTTTGTAGTGCTTTATTTTTTAAACTAATAAAAGCCTCATAAAATGGAAGTGGCCTGGGACAATGAGGGGAACCTGAAGTGCTGTGGGTGCCCAGGGCTGGAGGAAGAGGCCCTGTGTTCTCAGCCCTGCTCAGCTCCAGATGCTGTGCAACTGTGGCCCATCACCGCTCTTCTCTGAGCTTCAGGTTGCCATGGGTGACCTCTGAGGCCTTCCTGCCCATAATTGTGGAGTCAGAGAAGAGAGCCCTGCCTGGCAAGGAGGGAGATTTGGGTTCTTGGTGTCTCAGCGGGGCCAAGGACCTGCTGGGGAACCACAGGCAGGTTGCCTTCTGTCTTGTCTCACTTTCTCCGTTGTGAAATGAACTCTGAGATTATTCTCGTGCTGACGCTTCCTGTGTCAACACTTGGGGGGAGAGTGTATCCCTTTGGGGTCCAAGGTGGCCTGGCTGAGTTGGTCATTCCAACCCCTTCAGTCCTGGATTTCTTTTCCCTGAGCAGCTTGACTCCTCTGGCTGCAAGTTGGCCTGGAGAAGCTTGGCTGGCCTGGACCATCCTGGAGGTGATGGGCATGCTGGGGGAGTGGACAATGCTAAAAAATGTTCCCCAGAGGAGGTGCCTATATATGCAGACCACACCGGTGCTTCTCCCCGGTCACGTGTGTGGGCTGACCTTGCAGCTCACAAAGGCTCATGGGCATTAACTGTCCATTACCAGGAAGATAGCAAGCTGCAAAATATGCATAATGGAGTACCATGCAGCTACAAAAAGGTATGCAACAGCTCTGTGAGCAACTGGGGTCTCCAAGAAGTATGGTTAAGAAAAAAAAAATCCAAGTGCAGAGAGGAGTGTGCAAAATGCTACCACCTGTATGGAAAAACAGTATCTATGTAACTTGCCTATATATGCAGACCATCTCTGCAGGAATCCATAGGATCCTGGTTACCTGAACATGGTAATTGCCTCTAAGGACTGGAGCTGGCTGGCTGGGAGAGAATACTTATTGTCAGTTTATTCTTTTTTGTGTCTTTACAAGGGAAAGACCCAGTATGGGTAGACGTGCAAGAGGGGCTGGCTCCTGGGAAGCTGTGAATTGCATTTCTTGATCTCCATGCTGGGTATACAGGTGTGCTCAGCTTGTGAAAACCCATTGATTTCAAGTACACCCTGTGCACTTTCCTGAATGTGTCTTATACTTCCATAAAAAGTGTAAACTTGGCTGGGTGCAATAACTTATGCCTGTAATCCCAGCACTTTGGGAGGCTGAGACAGATGGATCACCTGAGGTCAGGAGTTCGAGAGCAGCCTGGCCAATATGGTGAAACCCCATCTTTACTAAAAATACAAAAATTAGCCAGGTGTGGTGGTGCACAATCTGTACTCCCAGCTACTTGGGAGGCTGAGGCAGGAGAATCGCTTGAACCCAGGAGGTGGAGGTTGCAGTGAGCCGAGATCACACCACTGCACTCCAGCCTGGGTGACAGAGTGAGATCCATCTCAAAAAAAAAAGTGTAAACTTAGCATGGTTTAAATGATTGTGTTGTGTATGTGTGCGTGTTTAACGAAAATGCTGCAGAGCTGGGCGCAGTGGCTCACGCCTATAATCCCAGCACTTTGGGAGGCTGAGGCATATCGCTTGAGCCCAGAAGCTGGAGACCAGCCTGTGCAACATAGTTAAGAACCTGTCTCTACAAAATAAACAAATAAATAAAATTAGCCAGGCCTGGTGGCATATGCCTGTATTTCCAGCTACTCCGCAGGCTGAGGTGGAGGATCACTTGAGGACAGGAGGTTAAGGCTGCAGCGAGCTATGATCGTGCCACTGCACTCCAGCCTGGGTGACAGAGTGAGACCCTGTCTCAAACAAAACAAAACTTGGTGGGATTATAGTCTTCACTGTGGTTGTCTTTGGGATGAGTGATATTTCTAGAGTCTTGTAGCATTTTGCATTTATTTTACAATGAAAACACAGGCAGAGAAACCTATAAATTTTTTTTTTCAGAAACAGTAATCAGTATAGAAGCTTTCTGGAAGGACACTCAGGAAGCTGCCTCTGGGGAGGGGCCTGAGGGAGGTCTGTACTTTTCACTGCATACCATTTGATACAACTTGGATTACTTACCAATGCAAACGGTATAGTAAAAACTATCTCACAAAGCAAAACAAATACTTCTCTTTCTGTTCTAGCTGCTCTTACTAGTTAGAGATTGAGCCAGGGAGGCCCAGAGGGGTCAAGCAACGTCTCCGGGGTCACCCAGCAAATCTGGTGGCGGAGTGGGCCTCTAGCCAGAGCACCCAAGTGCTCTGCCCCCACTCCCAGGTTTCCTGCCATTGACAAGGCCACAGTCCTTTTCCTGTGGCTTTGCCAGAGGCTGGCTATACCTGGCCAGGGTAGGCGCAGGGAGAGCAATGTGCTTTCCTAATCAGTTCCCGAAGGGGGAAGCACAGCCGCGCTGGGACACAGGATAACCACGCCAGTGTCCCTGGAACAGCAGGGAAGTGAGGTAGAGGGTGCTTGGAAAGCTCTCCTGGGTGGGGGACCCTGGCCCCCCGGGGCCCTCCTTCCTCTACTTCTCACACCAAAGGAGTTAAGTGTGGTGGTTTCATGGCCTGCTCCAGCCTAGGGACCGGCAATTCCACAACTCCCTTGATCTCCCCAGGCCTCGGTTTTCATCTGTGAGGAAGACCAGGTTGGTCGGGCTCATTCCTGTGGCGTCTGGCACAATGCCTGGCACACAGAGGGTATTGGCAATCTGTTTGTCAATTTGCAAAACGGGAGCCACAATTCAGGCTCAGAGGGTCAAATGCAGGGGAATGGTTAGAGGCAGAACAGAGGGGATAGGAATGTGGACTCTGGGGCCAGACTTCAGTCAGTAAACATGAAATGGATCACTTGAGCTCAGGAGTTTGAGACCAGCCTGGACAGCATATGAGACCTTGTCTTTAAAAAAATAAATTAAAAATAAAAGTGTTGTTAAATAAATAAACTGTTGAGATAGGCATATGAATGCACCTTACTGAGGAGAGGGTGGCTGCCTGGCTGCCCTGGCCTTTCCCTGGCTCTCTCACCCTCAGGCCTCTCAAGCTTCTCTGATCCTCACCTCACAGGGACACAGCCCCAGCCTGAGAGAGCGAAGAACTCCTAGCTGCACTGATCAGCTGTACCCATCGCTGTCTCTGCTGGGTCTACAATGGGGGAGACACCAGCCTTCACCTCCCAGGGCTCCTGGGAATGTAATCGGGATAACAGGTGCTGGCTTTCCACCTGGATCATCTCCAGGGCAGGGAAGAGGCTGCACTGGGCTTCAAAGGTGGACGGACTCAGGGTGTCACCGTATCACCCTGCCATGTGCCTCTGGGTGTCATTGGTCTTCTAAGTCATTTCAGATAACACAGCGGTAGGAATATTCCCCTTTAGCATGCACTCATTTGCACCTGTGGAAAACCACATGCCTTGTTGGTGATAGCATCAAAGAGGGATTGAAGGATGGCACGTTCACAAAATGGAATAATAAGCAGCTCAGAAAGAAATGAAATACTCTTTAGGTACTGATTTGGGATGATACCAAGTTAGATTAAGGAAAAAAAGGAGCTGAAAGTGTGTACGAGGTGCTGTCATTTGTGTATTTGCCTGATCATTCATAGCGAATGGGACATCACAGGAAACTGGTGCCCTAGGCTGCTTGCAGAGAGGAGAGCTGGTGGCCGGAGGACAGGGGCAGGGAGACTTTTCAACACATATCCTCTGGTACCTTCTGAATTTTGAACCGTGTGAATGAAATGAACACAGTCCTTATTCAAAAATAAATAAAATTAAGATTTCTTTACCAACCATACCAGACACCTAACAGTTGTTAAGAACATCTGATAAATAGCAGACTGAGGAAAGTTTGGTTGTGGCTCGTGGAGAGGGGGCTCTGCCTGTCTTCCCCAGCCCCACCCCTCCAGGGCTCAGGGCAGCCCCTGGAACATCTGTGCCTCTCTCTAAGTCCAGGGGAGGGCCCACCTCTGACCTCCAATGTCCACAGGCCCCTCCTCAGCTCAGAACGACGTCTTTTATTTAAAAATAGCTTTTATTTTAAACTCACCAATTCTCTCTATCACAGACACTCACACTCACGCACAGACACACACATACACCCTCTGTCACCAACAGTCTGTTTTTCCAAAAGTTCTGCCTTGTCTCTGACCAGCCAGAGCTGGGCAGGCTGAATGGATCCTCACAGTTCTCCAGGATCGGGTGGAGATGTCCCGAGGGCCCTGCCCAGAGTGTCCTGGACCCAGGCCATGGTCCCCTGGTCCCCACACAAAGAAGGGGTGGGCTCGGCTCCTGGGGTCTCCTTCCCTGTACAGCCAGTGGCTGGCTCCTGGCCTCCTTCTCCAGGGTCCAGGCTCATCTCCGCGGCCCTCGAAGGGGGGCCACCCCCCTCACCTTCAAGCAGCTGCCCCCCAGGTCACGACGGCCACCCTGCAGAGGGGGAGAAAGAGTATAAGGAGGTTCGATTAGGCCAGTGTGAACACTAACCTCTGTATCCACCAACAGGGATCCTGATAAATAAATCACAGTTCAGCCACACGATCAAGTTCTCTGCAGCAGAAAGCAGAAGAAACCTTTTATGGACTGATACGGACTGCTGCCAAATGACAATGTTTAAGGACAAAAGCAAGGGGCAGGCTGAATGCGCTTGTGTGCTGTGATTGCTGGAGAGAAGTGCACGTGGGAAATTGTGAGTGGGTTTCTTCAGAGAGGAATTTGATGATGGAGAGAGGATGGGAGGGAGGCTCTCTCATGCTATACTTTTTTTTGAGACAGAGTCTTGCTGTGGCCAGGCTGGAGTGCAGTGGCACAATCTCAGCTCACTGCAACCTCCGCCTCCTGGGTTCAAGTGATTCTTCTGCCTCATCCTCCCAAGTAGCTGGGACTACAGGTGACCACCACCACGCTTGGCTAATTTTTGTATTCACACTATATACTTTTTTACCTTTTCCATTTCTTTCCCATATGATCTGTTGCTTAAAAAAAAAAGATCCAATACATTTTAAAGCATAGTATTTTACATGGGCAAAACCAGCACAGCCCGCAGTGGTCTTCCCCCTGCCTGACTGCATGCCTAGTGGCTCATTCTTCCACCTTCAAAAGGGGACTGGATTTCTGGCCTCCTTGACTTCCTTCAGGGCGTCCCCCTTGTCAGGAATGTGCTCTCAGGTCTTGTCTCCCTGGAAAGGTTTCTCAGTTCCTAAATTGCCTAGCACTTCCTGTCTTTCTGGGGACATTCCATGGGGATGAATCTCAGAAGGACAAGGCAGGGTCTCTCCTTTGTCCCACCATCTGGACTGGGATCTCAGGGAATGGTAGGGAAAAGGATTTCTTCACTCTGTGGTCCCATTTCCAGCCTGGGCTCTCTTGGACCGGGACCTGACTTGGAGCAGGCACCAATCAATGCTGCCTGAATTAAGTGGCAGCCATTGGAAGATGGGCTAATGGTGGCAGTCCCTGAAATCATCAGTCCCTACAGGGGCTGTCTCTACCAGCTCTTCTCATTGATATTTTCAGACTGGACACATGTGTTTCATCCTCACCATAAGCCAGAGAGGTCACAGATGTTACAGCACCCCCTCTTTTGAGGCCTCCAGCCACTGAGTGACTGGCCCAGAGGCACCCAGCCAGTTGTAAAAGAGCTGGGCTAGAAATCTATGTTGTCCAACAATCTGTCTTGTTTCCAGGACACGACAGTGTCTGAAATCCCACTGTAAATGCTCATTGCCCTGAGCCTGGCTAGATGATGATGGAACAGGCAGCTTTCTCAGCCCACTTAGAGAAACAGCTGACCATCTGGGAGCTCTGCCCCCTGCCCCCTCCACTCCCAGGTCCAGGTTGGGGCAGATCCATCCAGATGCGAGCCCAACCTCCCTCGAGGCTCTTGCAACCCAGGGACAACATGTTCACTCACAGGCAGGGCTATTTTGAGGGCTGAGGCCACAGTCCCAGCAGAGCCTGGGGCTTGGGCTTCTCAGACAAACTCTGGCAGGAGTGGTTGAGAAGGGCAGATGGGGAGGGGGTGCAATATTAAGGTTGAATTAGAAAACTGGCTCTCCCCTCTTTTACTCTTTAAGTCCTCAGGGACAGGGAGAGCTGCCCGCTTCCACCCCAAGTCTAGAGGTCACGTGGAGACCTGGGGTCCCAGAAGAATGCTGGGACTGTTCACCTCCCTGAACCTCGGTTTCTTCATCTACGAATTGGGGACAAAATGATTTTACTTGCCATCTCAAGGTGCAGTCGAATGTGAATGCAGCTGTGTAAGCTGCTAAGTGTGCTTAGAAGAGGTCCTGACAGCCGGGTACAGTGGCTCATGCCTGTAATCCCAGCACTTTGGGAGGCTGAGGCAGGCAGATCACGTGAGGCCAGGAGTTCGAGACCAGCCTGGCCAAACATGGCGAAACCCCGTCTCTACTAAAAATACAAAAAATTAGCCAGGTGTGGTGGCCGGCGCCTGTAATCCCAGCTACTTGGGAGGCTGGGGCAGGAGAACTGCTTGAACCCGGAAGGCAGTGGCTGCAGTGAGCTGAGATCATGCCATTGTACTCCAGCCTGGGCGACAGAGCGAGACTCCGTCTCAAAAAAAAAAAAAAGAAGTCCTCACAAGACCCCAGTTTGTTTGTCCCTTAGGAACTTAGCACCAAGGGTCTTCAGGAAGCACCATGGTTAGGAGTTGGGTTTAAGTGAGATGGACCTAGGCTTCGATCCCTACTTTGCCAAGGGCCAACTACTGCACCTCAGGCAAGTGATTTCATCTCACTGAGCCTCAGTTTCCCCCCCGTAAAGGGGAGTTAGTTTATAGGATCACACAAGCTAACATAGGATTACACAGGCTAATCTAGGTAAAGCCTTGGTACAGTGTTGGGAATATAGTAAATGTTCGTAAGTATTACTATCAGCATCATCTACTGAGAGTGCCTCCTGGTCCCAGCTACCCTCTGGGTATACCAACAGGGGAGAGCCTTACAAGATGATCCTGTCCGATCCTCACCCCCAGGTGACAAAGGGAGAGCAGGGCAGAGACAAGAACCCCAGTTCCACCTCCCACTTGCTAATTCTACCACAGAGGGCCACACCTAACCCCTCCTTCAACAGAAAGATGGTACAGGGAACTGTTTCCATGGCAACCCCAATTCCAGACTGGCCAGGATGGGAGGGAGGTGGTGGCTCAGGGTAAAGGAACAGGGTGTTGGGTCTTAAAGCTCTCTGGCCCCCCAAAGCTCAGAAGGGAACAAGAGCTCCCCAAGACAGCCAGTTTTCTTCCAGCAGAGTCCTCAAGGGGCCATAGCTGGCCAGGATCGCCCCTCTCGCCTATTCCCAGAGGAAACCATGGGGTTGACAGCATTGTTTCTATAGCCAAATTTGGCTGGGTTCTTGGTCCCATAGACAGATCCCAGGGAAGCAGCCAGGCCCAGGGGAGTCCCCTGTGAGCTGTGGGACAGGCCTGAGACCTACAGAGAAGTCCCCCAGCCTGCCTGCTGTGGGGGTGGACACATGACAGTTACAGGGACTTCCCCCTGTAACCTATCCCAACACCCTGTCTCAACCAGGCAGGCCTGAGTTTGAATCCTGGTTCCATCACTGACTGTGTGTCTCTGCGCCACTGTCAGCTCCTCTAAGCAAGTGGGGATAACCGCAGCGCCTCATTCTTGGCTGTTGCAGTATTTTAATAACTCATCAAAAGTGCTTAGCACAGATCAGTGCTCATGAAGGCTGCTGTCACTGCTGTTACTGGCCATTGTGCTCCCCCTCTGCACTCCCGCCACTTTTAGCCTCTTCCCTCTTCCTTCTCTAGGCCTCAGCTCTTGCTGTATGCCCCAATCCTAGAACACCCTTTCCATCGGCCTGTCCCTGTTCTAAAGCATCCTTCAGAAATGTGACACAGAAACCCTGTCAGCACTCACCCTGGGTTGGGGGCTTCCTCTGGGCTCTGAGAATCCCTTTGTGCTTCCCCTCCCCCACCATCAGACCACAGCATCCTCATCTTCATCTCCCTGCCCTGACCCTGGGGCTGCACTGTCAGGTCCTGACTGGTGGATGGGTAGGGACCTATAACCTGCTTCTCTGGGGTTCTCAGAGCCAACAGCAGGCAGCTGTCGGGTAGCTAAGGGTTGCTAACTGGAATGAATGGGTGAAAGGCAGTCAGGGAGTATCCCTGAGGGCCCCTTCAGGTCTTCCCATCCCAGGAAGCCTTAAAGGCCCACTCCTGGCTTCTCAGCCCAGCCTGGGGCACTGACGGGCCCACAGCTGGGAGCAGCAGGGACCATGGAGAGGGTACAAGCCTGAGGCTAAGAAGACGGATTCAGGGCAACTGAGGCAGCCAAGTGTTGAGAAAGCAGGTTGGATGTCTGATGAACCAGAGAGAGGGTGGTCTCAGGCCAAGATGCAGAGGCCTCCGCAGAACAGGGTGGAGCAAGGTACCACGGGGAGCTGTGAGAACCAAACAGCAGGGAGTCAGGGGCCTAACTCCAATTCCCCATGCCCTTCCACTTGACCACCAAAAGTCAGTACTCTCTCATGCTCAGTTTCCCCGGATGCAAATGGTAGCTGCTGGAATACAAGTTGTTAGACAGGCTTCTTTACTGTCGGAAAAGCCCAGGCCAGAAAGGCACAGGGTCTGGGGATGAAGTAGGTTCCTTGGGGCCTGGGCAAGGTTTCAGCCTAGAGGCCACCTCTGCTGCCACACAGCCCCCGCCCACCCCTACCAGCCTGGTCCACTTCCTTGCCCAGGACACATTGCAGGAGCTGCACACCAGCTCCCTCCAGCTGAGCCAAGAGTGCCCTCTCCCAACACCATGTCCTTTGGGGGGCTGGGGGCTCTCAGGGGGCCCCTTCTTCACTCCTACTGCTCATCCGCTGGGAACCTCAGGCTCTCGGTTGGGGGTTTGTGGCCTCCTTTCTTCTCGGTCTCCTGCTCTTGTGTTAGATCTCAGGACAGGGGACAGTTACTTCAAGGTGGGGGCAACACACACCGGGCAAACCTAGGGCGAGCACCCCGGCTTCCCAGCTGAGTAAATATGGGCAGGTGATTCCATCTCTGATGCTCAGATCCTCATGAGGATAAAATGGGCAGAAAAACTACCTGCCTGAAGGGATTCTTGTGAAGGCAAAAAAGTGGATGTGGAGCGCATCAGCACAGAGGAAGACTCAATAAAAGATGGACTTTGTTATTCCGTCCTCATGCCGTCTTCCCAGCAGGAAGGAAGTACCAGCACACCTTTCGTTGGAGGGGATATCCCACACTGAGCAGTTAAATCAGACCCGAACTCTGGGTTTTCCTGCATCCTTTCTGTTTGGGGGACAGGACATTAAGTCAGTGGTTCTGTTCCACACCAGACCCTGGGGTTGGGGAGCCGCACCCAGCACGAATTCCACGTCGCTTTCCCCTGGCCTAGTTGGGGCCGCTTCCCGGAGAGGCAACGTCCCCCGCCTACCCCGACCCAGTGGTCGCAGTGAGGGACGCAGCACACTCACCCCCTTGCGCTGGTTGCTGAGACAGAAGGTGCAGATGGAGCGCGGCTGGCGGCCGCCGTCGGCGGCGGTGGGGACGGCGCTCTTGGCACTGCCGGCGGCGCGGAAGCACGGTTGCCCGTCGTCGGCCGAGTCGCCCAGCAGCAGCACGTTGGCCAGGTGCGCGATGTAGCTGGATGCCAGGCGCAGCGTCTCGATCTTGGACAGCTTGCGGTCCACCGGCTCGGTGGGGATGAGCGTGCGCAGCGCCGTAAAGGCCGTGTTCACGCTCTGAGTGCGGTCCCGCTCCCGCGCGTTGGCCGCCTGCCGCTGTCGCACCACCACCACGGGGCC
>NW_016812222.1:1051449-1060507 GCF_001698545.2 Rhinopithecus bieti | reverse complement strand
GCGCGCCGACTGGCCGCAGCAGCGCGAACGCCATGGGCGCCGGCAGCGTCCCTCCGAGCGCCGCGTCCCAGCGTTGGCCGCGCCCCGCGGTGCGCTCCCGCGCGCTCCCACGGCTCCGCCGGCCCCCGCCTTATAGGCGAGGGAGGGGCCAAATGGCAAGGCCGCCCCGGCCGGGGGCGGAGGGCTCCGCCCGGCCAATGGGGAGGCGCCCGCCGCGCCCTGGCCAATGACGACGCACCCACCGCCTCCGTTCCCCAGGTTGAAAGCGGCCCGGGAGCTGGTGGCCCACCCCGAAGGCTCCCATTCCCGGCTGGCTAGCCCGGCAGATGCTGGAGGTCTGGGCTAGTCGGCCGGGGTGGGCCCAGATTCGAACTTTTTGTCCCCAGCCTGGACCACCTGGGAGACACGGGCAGGTCCCTTTCTCCTCTCTTGGACTCAGTTTCCTCATTCGGAATGTTCAGATTGCAGAGAAACAGCTGGTGTCTTCCTGCCCTCAAATTCTAATCCTGTAGTTCTGCAACTTTCATGTGCGTAAGAACTGGGGAGGGGGCTTTTGCTATTATAGAGTCCCAGATTGCTCCCATTCTGATTAAGCAGTTCTGGAACGTGCCCAGGAACGTGCATTTTGTAACGAGTCATTGATGATAGTGGTGGTGTCAGTGGAGAACACTTGGAGAAAAGCTATAATCTCTCCAAATGAGGATTCGACGGTGTCTTGTCCCTGAAGACAAACTTAAAAAAAAAAAAAAAAAAAAAAAAAAGCAAAACAAAACCACAACACACAAACACCAGTAGTTCGTTCATTTATTCAACAAATATTCGTTGGATCCCTACTATGTGTCAGGCATGGTTTTAGGTCTGAGGATACAGCCATTAATAAAACAAATTTTTCACCCTCACGGAACTGGCTTTTTGGTTGAGGCACTACTGTGTGCCAAACTCGGTGCTATATACTCTATTGAGCCCAGCTGAGGCTGCAGGATGGCAGCCCTGAGTCACAGGTAAGAGAGCTTTGGCCTTCAGTCATACAGGTGGGAGTGGGGGCGCTAGCTCCAGCTTGTCTGGTTTCACTACTTCTTGAAATCTTACCACCACCATCCCATCACACACACACACACACGGGCTATCTTTCCTCAATGCCTGCCTGCCTTCTAGAAACCTTAGATTGTTCAGCCTGATGTGTCCTCCTCAGAGAATTCCTGAGCCAACGGTGGTTGCTGGGGTCTCCATCTCACTCGTGCCTGCTGCTCAGCTCTCTCCAGGCACTAGCTAAACCAGTATCCCACTTGGCCTTGAAAATAAGCCCGAATGGCAGCCAGTATAGCAGAGAAAGCGCGGGGAGTGGAGTTGAAAGGCTCCTAGGTGCATTTTGGCTCCTCTGGGCGTCTGTTTTCCTGACGATGCCTGCAGCTCTGCCATGCTGTGCTTTCCCGGCTTCCCTGATCCAGGTCAGAACTGGGGGAAGAAGAGGGAACGAGGGGTTTCCCATGGCTGCGGGGGGAGGAGCCCCTTAGGATCCAGGGTCTGCGGGAGAGTCTGTTCCCACACCTGGATCCCCCCACCGCCACCATTTGACCGTGACCCCAGCCAGGCTGGGCTTTGGGGAGGAGGAAGGCAGCCAGCATGGGCCCCCTCCCCGCAGGGCTGGTCCCACACACAGCCCCAGGCCAGGCTGCTGCTTCCTGAGCCGATGAATTATTACCGGGAGATTTCCTTCCCTGTCTGCGCCTCCTCACAGGGGCTCCCAACTCACTTCACTTTCGCTTTCTCCCCCTTCTCCCCCTCCTCTCTGCTCCTGACCCTCAGGCAGCTTGAAATTCCTCTGTCCAGCCCCCTCCCAATTCCACCTCCAACTGGAGATGCCAAACAAGGCGTGAACTGGGCCCGGAAGGCGAAGAGGGACTTGCCTTGTAGGCTCATTCATTTATTCGCTCCTTAGGCAGATTTCCACGCTTGGGACCCTGGGAGTAAAAGAAAACCATGAATGAGACTGAGACAGGCCTTCTGCAGCCGAGAGGGGAAGGCGAGCTGTAAACAAAGGATTTCAAGACAATGTGGTAGGAGCAAGCCAGGGTCTGGTATCAGGGAGACCCAGTTCCGGTTCCAAGGGTAGCTGCTTCCCAGAGTCTCAGTTGCCTGCTCTGAAAATGAGATAATAATAGTACTCATTCCCAGGGCTGGTGATGGTTCCATGAGTTTGTGCCAGTAGAGCTGGGGCCTGGCACACAGGAGTGCTCAATACCTGCGAGGAGTTTGTGCTACTGTTTTTAGGGCCTGGCCCCAGCCAACTGCCTGGGAAAGGGCTGAGCAGCATGGACTTTTCTAGTTCTTGTCCCTGGGAGTGCAGAGGGGACTCCTGCCACATTCTCAGCTCACCTACACAGGGGACCTCAGCTTCCCCCATTCTCTGTCCCTCACTCTGCTCCAGCCATACTGGCCTCCTCACCAAACCTGGAGCCCGCTTTTTCCTGCCCCCCCGGCCCCTGATAGTCTCATAGTTTGTTCCCTCATTTCCTTCAAATCTTCACTCAAATCTTATCTCAGGGAGGCCTTCCCTGACCACCAGCACTAACAGTAACGGCTCCTCCCACCTGCCAGCATCCCCAGCTCTCCCTTTCCCTTTACCCTGCTTTATTTCTTTTTATAGCGTTTACCACTGACTTTCATTCATTCACTTATTCATTCTACAAATATTAACTGAGCACCTGCTATGTGCTAGGCACAGGTCTGGGTACTGTGGATACAGCAGTAGACACATTATGTATTTATTTGTCTACCACCTATCTCCCTCCACTAAAGTATAAGCTCCATGGGGCAGGAACTTTGTGTGTTTTGCTTATCTCACTTCCTTCCCAACACAACCTTCTGAGGTAGTATTGTCATTATTCCCATTTTACAGATGAAAAAACGGAGGTTCAAAGAGGGCAAAGTGACTTGCCTGAGGTCACACGGTGGGCCAGTGTGGGAGCTCAGATTGTTCTGACTCCAAAGCGGTTGCTCCTTCCCTAACCACATGGCTTCTGAGGGAGCCTAGAGGCCTGTGAGGGCTGAGTAGGAGTCTGCCAGATAAGAGGAGACAGATATCACAGACTGAGAGGGTAGAGGCTGGCCCCTGCCTCTCTGACCATGGGCACCCTTCACTCTCACAAAAAGCATTTGTTTCTCAGAGGCACCCGCTGTGCACATCTCTGAGCCTGTGCTCCAGCTGTCCTTCCTGCCTGGAATGTTGTCCCTTTGGGTCTGAGCAGACATACCTAATCCTCTGCCAGTGTTCAGAGTAGCAGATGGTGAAGGCCTCTTTGCCACTTTTTCCCAACCTTGCTGCAAAGTCTTGTTGCGTTCATCACAACAAGACTTTGCAGCAAGTAAAAAAAAAAAAAGTCAAAAATTTTGACTTTTCTCTCTTCATCCCTGATTCTCATTTCCATTTTCCTCCCCTCACAGGACACCCACTTGAATATCTTTGATGCATGTCTTTGGATATATATGTGTCTTTGTAAAATGTGCATGGTGTTGATTTGTGTGTGTGGGTTGTTAATGTACATAAATACATTAGATCTGTGTCATAGGCTATTTTGTTTCCTCGACACTGCTCTGTGTGCTGAGTCCAGCTCAAGTCCCTTGCTTCCCACTGCTGCTCAGCATGCATGGTGTGCGTGTGCCACCATGCCTCCTTTTCCCACCGCTTTAGTGATGGATGCTGGCTAGCTCCAGTTCCCACCTCCCCAAGCAAAGCTGTGATGGACTTGCAGTGTGTGACTCTCATGGACTCCTGTGTATATTTCTCTGGGATATACCTTCGGGGGCGGGATCCCTGGAGTGGAGAGAAAACACACAGTTACTGCACTCTATGACGGCTGCCTCAGTCTACATGACCAGCAGCAGGGCATGAGGGACCACTTTCTCCATGTGGACCCTGGCACTTGGAATTATCTGACTTCCCAATGATGGAGATATGGGTTGTTTTCCATCTCATTGTGCTTGCCTCCCTCACGGTGTGGACAATAATGAATACTTGTTGCACTTTGGGAGGCCGAGGCAGGCAGATCATTGAAGTCAGGAGTTTGAGACCATCCTGTCCAGCATGGAGAAACACTGTCTCTAGTGAAAATACAAAAATTAGCCAGGCGTGTTGGCGCACCTGTAATCCCAGCTACTCAGGAGGCTGAGTCAGGAGACTCGCTTGAACCTGGGAGGTGGAGGTTGCAGTGAGCTGAGAATATGCCACTGCACTCCAGCCTGGGCAACAGAGCAAGACTCCATCTCAAAATACATATATATATATATAAAATGAATACTTGTTGCACGAATGAATGAAAAGGCTAATACACAGCCTCCCAGGTTTACCTTGTACCAAACCTCAGTCTAGAAGGTGGCAGTATATGTGTGTATGTTTGTGTGTGGAGAGGGGAATATAAGACAAAGTCCTATGCCTCAACCTAGAGAAAAAGACTAATAAGAGTTAGCATCTATTGAGGGCTCACTTTGTATCAAGAATTCATAGGTGTGTATTCACAACCTTAACTTTAGTTAGACAAGGTAAAATGCATTTCTCTCTCACATTCGAGGCCTTTGGAGGTAGGGCTGCTCTGGCATTCCGTGGTGTGGTCGCCAGCCTCCAAGATCGCCAGCAATGATCCTTGCCTCCTGGCATTCATCTGGGTGTGTAGACCCCTCCCCCATTGAATCAGATTTGACTCATGTGACCAAAAGAATATGACAGAAGTGACAGTATGTGACTTCTGAATCTAGCTCATAAAGGCATTGAGCTCCTGCCTTTTTCTTTTGAGTCATTTACTCTGGGGACAGCAGCCACCATGCCATGAGGACACTCAAGCCGTCTGCGGAGAGGGACCAAGGTCCCTAGCCTATAGCCGTCACCAATTTACCAGCTAAGTGAGTGAGCCTCCTTGGATGTAGATCCTGAATTCCTGACCTGTAGGACCTATGAAAAAGAGGAAAGATAATACAGAAAGACAAAGAAAAAAGATAATAAATAATTATTGGCTGGACGCAGTGGCTCACACCTGTAATCCCAGAACTTCACGAGGCTGAGACCAAAGGAAGAAAAAAGATTATAAATAATTATTGGCTGAGCGCAGTGGCTCACACCTATAATCCCAGGACTTTGTGAGGCTGAGGCCAAAGGATCGTTTGAGGCCAGGAGTTTGAGACCAGCCTGGGCAACAGAGTGAGACCCTGTCTCTAAAAGAAAAAAAAGAAAAGAAATTTGCTGGATGCTGTGGTGCATGCCTGTGGTCCCAGCTACTCTGGAGGCTGAGGCAGGAGGGTCGCTTGAGCCCAGGAGTTTGAGGCTGCAGTGAGCCATGATCACACCACTGCACTCCAGCCTGGGCAACAGAGCAAGACCTTGTCTCTAAAAACAGAAAAATTATCAATGTTGTAACCCCCTAAGTTTAGGGTGTTTTGTTATGAAACATTAGATGACCAAAACAGATGGTGCCAGGGACCCAGGCTCTGTCTATCTTTTTACTGCACCATACATAGCTTCCACTTCCTAGTTCTCTTACAGAGCCAAAGGGCCACAGGAGCCATTCTGTCTGCATTCCAACTGGAAAAAAAGAGAAAGAGGCAGAAGGAAGAGCATGCTTTAATCTGTAGAACATCAACCTCACTTCTGTTCACATCCCATTGGCCAGATCTTGTCATTTGGCCACACTTAACTGAAAAGGAGGCTGAGAAGATAGTCTTTTGCAGGTAGGTGTCCATGTATGCAGCTGAACACTGGGTTTCTGTTAGTGAGGAAGAGGCAAAGAATGGCTGCTGGAAATGACGAACCATAGGTGTTATATGCCATAGGTGTTATCTCTGGAGATAATAATGTCACATGGTTAAGTTTGCAGATTTGGGAGCCTGACTGC
Source organism: Rhinopithecus bieti (assembly GCF_001698545.2). NCBI lineage: Eukaryota > Metazoa > Chordata > Mammalia > Primates > Cercopithecidae > Rhinopithecus > Rhinopithecus bieti. Next base: position 1,054,625 of record NW_016812222.1, on the reverse strand, counting down.
CTGATTTCATATCTCAGTTAGGCCACTTACCAGACGTATGATCTTGGGAAATTTACCAAACTTTTCTAGGCTTCAATTTCCTCATCTGTAAACAGGGCTCACAGTAAAGCCTGCCTCATAGGGTTGTTATGAGGATTAAATGAGTCAATGTATGTAGGGTTTATAACAGTCCTGGCACATGGTATGTGTGTTAGCTGTTTTCATTATATAATCCTTACAAGGGCTTTTTTTTTTTTTTTTTTTTTTTTTAACGGAGTTTCACTCTTATTGCCCAGGCTGGAGTGCAATGGTGCAATCGCAGCTCACTGCAACCTCTTCCTCCCAGGAGAATTCTCCTGCCTCAGCTTCCCACGTAGCTGGGATTACAGGCGTGCTCCAGCATGCCTGGCTGATTTTGTATTTTTAGTAGAGACTGGATTTCACCACGTTGGTCAGGCTGGTCTTGAACTCCTGACCTCAAGTGATCCACCTGCTTCGGCCTTGCAAAGTGCTGGGATTACAGGCATAAGCCACCATGCCTGGCCACAAGGGGTTTTCTTAAGGTCCCACAACCAGCAAGTGATGGAAGCAGAATTTGGCCCGAGAGCATTTTTTTCCACTTGCCTCATCCCACAGAAATTCATAGAGTGCAAGATCAAGACCCAGATCAGTACACAGCACATAATAAGCATCCAGAAATATCTGTTGAATGAGTGTGTTAAATAAACACGTAAACTGTCCTTACATAGAGATGCTAGGTTTTGTCTGGTTTTGTTTTATGTTCAGTTCATGAGAATGCTCCATTGACCCCATCTGGTTCCTCTAGTCTGGGACTGATGCCCTTGATTCCATGCTAGAACTCAGTCCCTCCAGGGTCCCTCCAAGCCATCATTTTTAAGGGTGAATTCCTGAGAACACTTGTTCTTGCAGATGCTCAGGACTCCGTGATTTTTTTTAAAAGTCAGAGAAACTGCATTTTATACCCCCCTCCTAGAGACCTGCAACACATTAGCATGTTAAAGACTCTGAGAAATCCTGCAACAAAAAAACTTATTGGGCTTCATTTCTTTTTCTTTTTTTTTTTTTTTGAGACGGAGTCTCGCTCTGTCGCCCAGGCTGGAGTGCAGTGGCCGGATCTCAGCTCACTGCAAGCTCCGCCTCCCGGGTTTACGCCATTCTCCTGCCTCAGCCTCCGGAGTAGCTGGGACTACATGCGCCCGCCACCTCGCCCGGCTAGATTTTGTATTTTTTTAGTAGAGACAGGGTTTCACCGTGTTAGCCAGGATGGTCTCGATCTCCTGACCTCGTGATCCGCCCGTCTCGGCCTCCCAAAGTGCTGGGATTACAGGCTTGAGCCACCGCGCCCGGCCTGGGCTTCATTTCAATCTGCATTTTATCTTCTTCTTATTTTTTTGAGACGATGTCTTACTCTGTTGCCCAGGCTGGAGAATAGTGATGCAATCATGATTCACTGCAGTCTTGACCTCCCAGGCTCAAGCAATCCTCCCACCTCAGCCTCCCAAGTAACTAGGACTATAGGCATGTAACACACCCAGTTAATTTTTAATTTTTTTTGTAGAGATTTAATTTTTTTTTTTGTAGGCAACTATGTTGCCTAAGCTGGTCTCTAACTCCTGGACTCAAGCAATCCTCCTGCCTTGGCCTCCCCAAGTGCTGAGATTACAGACATGAGCTACCGTGCCTGGCCTCAATGTGCATTTTCTGAGTTTATTTTAGACTTACTTGATTATTGACTCACATCCTGCCCCCAACACCAGACACCTAATAGAGAATACAGTTTAGTTATGCAGGTTTGGGCCAGAGTGGAATTGTTCAATAATAGAGAGGAGGTTGGTGCTGTCATGGGTGCCCTCCTTCAGCTCCATCGCTTTAAGGAAAGGATGAGCTCATGTTTAAAGACTATTAAGTTGAAGGAAGTGCTAAATAATTTAGCCTGGTCAGGTACCCACCTGACTCAGGTTGACCCTGACACCAGGGCCAGGTGTGACAGGATCACCAACACGGTATAGAAGATCAAGATAATGCTAAATGAAACTACCATTTAAGTCTTCTTTGAAAGCTCAAGGAGTTTGGAGCACAGAGTTGCCAAGAACAAGTTTGAATGGCCTAAGGCCACCATGCTATGAGGAAGCCTAGGCCACATGGAGAGGCCACATGCTTTTGATTGGTTGTTCTAGTCTTTCAGTTCTCCCAGCTCCAAGAACAGATATGTGAGTGAAGAGGCTTTCATACAATGCCAGCCTCAGTTATTGAGTCTTTGCCATTGAAGCCTCAGACATCACGGACAGTGACAAGTCTTCACTGCTCTGCCCGTTCTGAATCCTGAACTACAGAATCCGTGAGCATAAGGTAATGCTTAAGACACCAACTTATTGGGTAATTTGTCACACAGCAACACTAATTGTGACTGTAGCTCACTAAAATGCCTTCCAAATATTATCTTCACAACTAAAAGCACCAAAAAACCTGAAAGTACAGTCGATTTTCATTATTTGCTGTAATTATATTCTAGAAAGTCACTACAAACACTGAATTAGCAAATACTGAACCACCGCTCCTAGGTGAAATACAGGCTTAGGTTCCTGTGAACCATTCTCTTCCCAACAGGTTCATCAACTGATGAATACATAAGCTTGCTTTATGCATGTTTCTGTTGAAAGACACCCTGTTTAATACATATCGTTGATTCGCTCACATTGCACTCATGGCCAACAGCACTGTAACTCACACCTGAATGAAGCTTATCTAACTCACATGATCTTCTCTGTAAGGCACATCAAAGCCTTCTGGTGCTTAGGAACATTAGACAGCACTTCAGCACCATGCCTGGGGTCATTGTCAACAGTACAATCACCAGCAGAAGACACAAAAATTTGTAAAATGTGGCACAAAAAATAGACTGTGAAAAGGACAGTTGTTTACAGTGTGAGAGCTGAAACAGGAAGGCAGCATGTCACTGTGTCTGATCTCACCTGGAAACGTGCATCAGGTGACTTACATTTTTTTTTTTTTTTGAGACAGGGTCTTACTCTGTAGCCCAGACTGGAGTGCAGTGGTGAGATCTCTGCTCACTGCAACCTCTGCCTCCCGGGTTCAAGCAATTCTCCCGCCTCAGCCTCAGCACGCGCCACCATGCCTGGCTAATTTTGTATTTTAGTAGAGATGGGGTTTCGCCA
>NW_016812222.1:1003100-1050984 GCF_001698545.2 Rhinopithecus bieti | reverse complement strand
CGGCTAGTTTTTTGTATTTTTTTAGTAGAGACGGGGTTTCACCGTGTTAGCCAGGATGGTCTCGATCTCCTGACCTCGTGATCCGCCCGCCTCGGCCTCCCAAAGTGCTGGGATTACAGGCTTGAGCCACCGCGCCCGGCCCAGTGACTCAAATTTTTCATGACTCCTCATGTTGATTTTGAGGTTACAAATTTAGTGAGTAGATGAATCCACGACTCCAGAATCAGTGACTAATAAGAATTGACTGATTATTTAATAAGTTCAGGGCTTGCAGTCGTGACTCATAATTGGAGAAAGCGAGGCATGGAGCAAGTCAAGGGGTGTCCCAAAGGCCTCGCTTTTCTTCTTTGTAAACTGTGGCTGATAAGGGCCATCCTGTGGGGTTTGTGGAGAGAAGGGATAGTAACAACAACTGCATTGTATGGGGCTTTGTGCTGCACACTTTACACACCTGGTAATTTAAAAATCACAATGATCCTAGCAGATGGATCCTATTACCAAGTCCGTTTTACAGATGAGGAAGCTTAGACCCAGCAAGGTTAAGGGGCTGTGCTCAAGCTCTTACCATCTAGGAGAGGCAGAACTGGATCTGAAGCCATTTCTGTTCTCAGCCCCTGCTGTGTGCTTTCCCACCATGATCTCCAGACTCACCCTGAGCCCATGTTGCTAAGGCATGTGGCACGGTGCCTGGCACACAGTAGGCTCACAGTCGTGGCTGCTTTGATGATGATCATAAACTGGGATCTGGGGCCTCTGAGGTGATTCTACCAAGGGGATCTGGGGGAAGCTGAGCCCTGGGGCAAAGTGGGGGCCAGCACAGGAGCTGCTGGGGAAGGAACTGAGCCTGTGTGGTGGGAAGATAGGGCATGGAGCAAAGAGGATCTTGAATCAGACCCCGTGGTCCCCTCCCACAGAGGGTTAAAGCAGCCCAGCCTCCTTCCGGCTGAGCGGAAATCAGATTCTGAGAGCTGAGCAGGGCTCTGGAGGGATGTTTTTCTTCTCCATTTGTCTGCTTACGGCTGGCCCATAAAATCCACCGGAACTCCATGCTGGACTGAGGCATTCCTGCTGAACAGGGGCATGGAGAACGCAGGCTGGGAGGGGCACAGTGTGGCTCCTTATCAGAGCAGAGACCACCCCATCTTCAAGGCCCCAGCTCTAGGCTGGGTGACCCCCTCTGGAGGCCTCACAGGATTCCTGGGTAAGGGGAGGGACCAGGATCGACAGGGCGGGGGCAAGTCCAAGGAACAAGTGATACCCCCTCCCCCTTTCCAAAGTGAATTTGCAAGGTGAGGAGTGAGAGGAGACAGGGAGAGGTGGGGCTATGGCAGATCACTGAAGTGTGATGCAGGTTCCACCTTCTACGCTGTGTGACACTGGGCAAGTCTCTGCCCGTTTCCTCATCATTGCAATCAGGGGGCTGGAGCTAGATGACCACCACGTGTCATTTCCTAATCAGAGCTGACAGTCTGAGGCTCTTTCTGTCTATTGGCACCTTGTATGCATGTCCTCCCCTGAAGGCAGTGCAATTATTATAACCACTATTTTAAAGGTAAATAAACTGAGGCTCATTGAGGCAAGGTGGCCTGAGCAATTTCGCCCTTGAAGGGCTGGGACAGGATGCAAACCTAGACATTTGGTGCCAGAATCCATCTCTCAAGCATTCGCTCTCCTGCCTGCCAATATGAATTTCTAATTCTCTTTGCCCTGGGATGACCTCTCCTTTGTCTCTTGGCTTGATGACCTCATTTTTAAAGATACGGCTCATGCATCACCTCCCCCAAGAAGCCTGTCCTGACTAACTAAGCTGGGTTGGGGCTCCTCTCTGTCTGCTCATGCCTCTGGGAAGTAGCTGTCTCTTTTGGTCACTGGACTGTGAGCCCTGGATGAGCAGAGCCAGTTCAATTTTCCTGGAAGATTCTAAGTGCTTGTGGTGGTTTTAGAACATGGCTGCATTAAGAAGTGGGGTCCATTGGTAGCTCATGCCAGCAATCCCAGCACTTTGAGAGGCAGGAGGACTGCTTGAGCCCAGGAAGCTGAGGTCAGCCTGGGAAACATGGAAAAATCCCGTGTCTACAAAAAATACAACAATGAACCAGATGTGATGGCATGTGCCTGTGGTCTCAGCCATTTGGGAGGCTGTGACAGGAGGATCACCTGAACCTGGGGAGGTCGACGCTGCTGTGAGCTGTGATTGCACCACTGCACTCCAGCCTGGGTGACACAGCAAGACCCTGTCTCAGAAAAAAAAAAAAAAGTGGGGTCTATGTTTCCTCCTCTTGAGTCTGGGTGGGCTCGTGACAGCTTTAACCAATAGAATATGTCAGAAGTGACTCTGCGACTTCTGAGACTGTTCATTGGCACCCCGTTTTTGGAGTGCCGAGCTGCTGTGGAAGATGTTCAAGTAGTCTGGGACTACCATGCTGTGAGGAAGCCCAGGCCACACAGTGGGGTTACATGTAGGCACTCTTAGTCTTCAGGTCATCCTGGTCTGGGTACTCCAGATGATTCCAGTTCTTAGTCATTTCATATCCAGCCTTTAAGTCCTCCCAGCTGAGGACCAAGACACCATGGAGCAAAAAACAAGCCATCCCCACAACTCCTGGCCGGAATTCCTAAGCATAATAAAATGGTGACTGCTTAAAGCCACTGAGTTTTGGGGTAGTTTGTTACACAGAGATAGTAACTGGAACAGTGCGACCACCCTGGGCATGTCACCTTCCTCTCTGGCCAGCCAGAAGGTGCGGCAGCCACAGAGCTCTCTGCCTCCTCCCTTCCCTCTGTGGTGTGCTGTTGATGCAGCAGCCAGAGGTGTCCCATAAATGCTTCAAGCAGACCATGTCCCTCCTTTGCTCAAAACCATCTGTTGGCTCCCAGCTCACTCAGAGGAAATGCCAGATTCTTACCATGGCCCACGGGCCCTACATGATGGGACCCCTCTCCAGTCCATGGCCTCTCTGTCCTGTTTCCCACCCTCTCCCCTCTCCAGCCACACCGCCTCCTTGCTACTCCTCGAACACCAGACACTCCCTGTCTCAGGGCCTTTGCACTTGCCGAGGACAGTGCTCCACTGCCTGGAACATTCTTTCTCCAGGGGTTGCTTGGTTCAGTCCCTCATCTTGTTCATGTGCCTGCTCAGATGTCATCATCTCAGTGAGGCCCTCTCTTCCTACTCCCGAACCCCTTGACTTGCTCTATTTTTCATCTTGCCATGCCCCTTAGAACTACCTGACACAGTATGCACTTTACTTATTGTGTTCCCCACCCACCCCCTCCACCCTAGAATGTCAATACCACAGGGCAGGAATCTTTGTTATTCTTTAATGTATCCCCAGTGCCTGTAAGAGTACCTAACACTCACAGGGGTTTGCTGAATGAATGAATGAGCTGTAGGAGCCGAGAAGGGGTTGGTTGCCTTCCCTAGGGCTATGTGTGTGGGGAAGCAGAGTGGGTGAGGGAAGGGCAGGATTGGAGTGGCTGGGTTGAGCCAGTGTGGCCAGGGCTGGAGGACATTTCATGGAAGTGACAACTCGCTGCCCAGCTGGGGAGTCCTGAGGATGGGAGAGTGCAGGGCAAGCCTTTGAAGATGCAAACGTGGGTCATCTCTGGGGCCTCCCTCCTTCCTGGTCTTGTGTGTCTCCGGCCCTGCTAGTAAACAGGATCTCTGGGCAACTGCCTGAGAACCCTGCCCAGTGCCGCAGAGGCCCTGACGTGCTCCTTCCTGAGCTATAAATCGGGTACCTTCCAGCTGTGTGATATCCTGGATTCGATGGGGAAGGCAGGGAAGACAGATTTGTTGCAAAGAGCTGTGCACTGCACCTTGATTTCCTTGTTAGCAAAATAGGAAGGATAGGAGCATTGACTTCAAGGAGTGGCTATGAAATCGAGTGAGATAATGCATGAAAGTCCTCTGTAAACAGAGATGCTTCAAGGACCCATTCGTGGGTGGAGGCACAGGGAACAAATCCTAACTCTGCCGCTGAGCTCTGTGTCTTCATGCGTAAAATGGGGTTAATGTGAATCTCTAACTTCCTAGGGCTATTGAGGGATTCAAACATGCAGAGAAAAGTCTTAGTACCCAATGAACGTGCAATAGATGCTAACTGTTATTAATGGCAACTATTACAATAATGATAGAGAATCAGATGTTATTGAGTAGCCATTTGGGAGCCCAAGAGTCTCAGTTCATAGCCCAGAGGGGACAATGGACTTGGCACGACACGATTTCAATCCTGTGTCTTTTGTGTATATTTCAATCTAGTCAGAGACTATCACCCACTCACAGGCCACTTCCTTCCCCTCCCCCCAGAAAGGCTATGCCTGTGAACACACCACTTCCCTAAAATGTGCCTCAAGAGTTGATATCTAGCCAGGCACGGTGGTTCATGTCTGTAATCCCAGCAATTTGGGAGGCCAAGGCAGGAGGATGGCTTGAGTCCAGGAGTTCGAGACCAGTCTGGGCAAGACAGTGAGACCATATCTACTAAATAATTTTTTTAAAAATTAGCTGGGTGTGGTAGTGTGCACCTGTAGTCCCACCTACTTGGGAGGCTAAGGTGGGAGGATTGCTTGAGCCCAGAAATTCAAGGCTGCAGTGAGCTATGATTGCACCATTCCACTTCAGCCTGGGCAACAGGGCGAGACCTTGTCTCTAAAAAAATTTAAAACAAACAAACAAGGCCGGGCGCGGTGGCTCAAGCCTGTAATCCCAGCACTTTGGGAAGCCGAGGCGGGTGGATCACGAGGTCAGGAGATCGAGACCCTCCTGGCTAACACGGTGAAACCCCGTCTCTACTAAAATACAAAAAACTAGCTGGGCGAGGTGGCGGGCGCCTGTAGTCCCAGCTACTCGGAGGCTGAGGCGGGAGAATGGCGGGAACCCGGGAGGCGGAGCTTGCAGTGAGCCGAGATCGTGCCACTGCACTCCAGCCTGGGCGACACAGCGAAACTCCGTCTCAAACAAACAAACAAACAAACAAACAAACAAAGAATAAATATCTAGCCTTGAAGCCAGCCTTGGTGGTGGGGTGGGAGGAGGACAATTTGTGTGTAGGAGTTCAAATCCAGGCCCCACCACTCCCAGATGTGGAAACTTAGACATGTTATTTAATTGTTCTATGCCTCAGTTTCCTCATCTGAAAAAGGAGAATAATAATAGTACCCATCTCTTCCAGTTACATTGAGGACCGAGTGAGTTAAAAAGTACCCAACACACCATATGAGATAGTGCTATTTTCATTCTGCCAATGGGTAAACTGAGGCTCAGCTAAGCGAAAGAACTTGGTTCATGCTATCAGTTGTGTTGTTTATTGGCCCTAAGTTGTGACAAATTTCATTATGCCATTAGAAGCCCCCAAACAGTAAACTCATTGTTTGTGAGGTATCTCCTCTATCTCTTATTGATTTTTTAGTTAAATGCTGATCATTTATAAAAAATGGATAAGACAAAAACTTAACATTGAAACATCCATGGGTTTCTTTGCATAAGAAATGGAGAAACTCTTGCTCCTAGTATTAAAAGGTCTTGGGTTCCAGTTTGAGATACACCAAGCAAGGTAATAGGAAGTCTTTGAAGGTTCTTGAGCAGGGGGAAGCATGAACTTAAAACATATGAACCATGTGTTTGGGTCAATTTACGTTACTGAAACTTAGACATTGCTGGTGGGATGCAAATTGCTACAATCTCTACGGAGGGTGATTGAGTTCCACAAATATTTAAGATAAATGTAAGAGCTCCTACCAAATGCCAGGTGCTGTTCAGGTGCTAAGGATTTGCAGCAAATAAATCCAACCAAGTCCCTTTGCCTGGTGCTTATTTTCTGGAGAGGAGACACACAATGAATGAATATACAACTTAGTATAGCATGCACTGGGGAAAGAAATGAGAATATTTCAGGTAGAGGGAACCTTAAGTATGAAGACATGGAGAGCATGTGTGGAGCCCAGGGTAGGGCAGTGAAGAGATGGGCAGAAGGAAAAAGGTGAGAGAGGTCATGGGGTCATACAGGTGGGGCTTCAGAGCCATCATAAGGGTGTCTTACTCTGAGTAATGTGGGAGACCATCATAGGCTTCTGAGTAGAGGAGGGGCAGAATCGGACCTGGGATTTGAGAGGATCCCTCTGGCTGTGCTGTGGAGAATGGACAATGAGGCCAGGGCAGAAGCTGGGAGCCCAGGGAGGTGAGCGGCTTGGGTCAGGGTAGTAGCAATAGAGATGGTGAGAAGTGGTCAGATTCTGGATCTGTTGTGAGGAGATGGAACCCATGGCTTATCAAAGGGCTGGCAATATCTATCAAGGTTGCAGATGCACTTGCCTTTGATTTAGCGTATCTGCTTCAGGGACTTTGTCCTGCATTTGTACTTGCACATGTGTGCAATGACCCATCTACAAGCATGTTTACTGCAGTGTGAAGGGGGAGCTGAAAAGGCTGGACACAGCCAAGTATAGGTGAAGATGTGCAGACAGCGATGGGGGTGTGTCGACTGGAGCTGCCATCTGGAGAGCGGTCTGTCCAGTTAAATCTGTACATTGGGTGCATAAATTATGGCCACCAATTATTTGACATTCCTCCCATCTAGATGTAGGTCTATGTATCTGCTCTCTGAATCTGGGCTGGCCTGTGACTACTTTGACAAACAACTATGGTGGAAGTGATGATGTGTCAGTTTCCAGGCCTAGGCTTTAAAAGATTGGCAGCTTCTACTTCCTCTTTCTTAGAACAATTACTTGAAGGGAAGCCAGCTGCCATGAAAGAACTCCAACCACCCCAAGACTGCCATTCTGTGAGGAAGTCCGGCCAACAATGGAAATAAGTCCTCTAGGATGAGACACCATATGATGGAGAGGGAGGCCAGGAACATCAAGACTGTAGACATGAGTGAAGATGCCATCTTGAAAGGGAACCTCCAGCCATAGCTGTTTTGGTTGATACCACATGGTTCACAGAGGAGCCACCCAGCTGAGCCCTTTCTAAATTTCACCCTTTCACAAAGTAATGAATAAAACGAAGTGGTTGCTTTAAGCCTCCACTTAAGGTAGTTTATTGTAGTACAAAAGATAACCAGAATAGATAAACCCTAAGACCCAGCAATTATACTCCTGGCTGTATGTCCAGACAAAATTCTCATATCAGCCCATATAAGACATGGGCATATTGTTGTAGCAACGAGAGTTAGAGGCCACCCAGGTGTCCATTACTGGGGTGGTAGAGAGGAATACCTGGTAGGTGCAAAGACCTCTAGGCAGCAATCAGAAGTCACAGGTGAAGCCACACATACAAGTCTGTTATGTTCTACATGAAGACTTATACACCACAGAATGCACAAAGAACCCATCAGAATCTGTGGAGGTGCAGAAAATATGAGGGGTAAATGGGATCAACAGGAATAACTAGAGAGAGAAAACAAAACAAAACAAAGGAGGGCACACAGGGGTCAGTTATGATAATCTGCCATGAATTGAGGTTTTATTAAACTCAAGTCTCTACATTTAAAGTCTAAAAAGTAATAACAAAGGCCAACAAAATAAATGTGTGTAAATAGGGGGTTGGTTAAACAAATTGTAGCACACCCGCATGATGGAGTACTATAAAGCTATAAAAAAGAGTGGGGGAGCTTGCTATGTACTAACATGTAAGAGTCCCAAAGTATGTCAAAAAGGCTATAAAAAGGGTATTGAAGAGGATGTAGAATAGGCTTCCATTTGGGGGGAGATAACAGTGTATGTGGTTGTGGATATGTTTGTAGACAAATGGTATATCTGTGGAAGGATGCTCCTGGGGAAAAGAGCCAGATGTCAGGGGAGAGGAATGGATGGCACTTCAGAAGAGCAGGCACCCAAGAGCTGTGTTCAGAGAAGGAATTGCCACTAACCCTGGGACCACCTCTCCAGGCCAGGATCACGCCAGGTGTGGGGACTCAGAGGGGGCAGAGAGCCTCTGCTGCTTCCAAGATGCCCAGGGTCCTGACTGTGTCCATGATGCAACCTCAGCCAACAAGTTCGTTGGGCACTGCCCACCGCTCTGCACTTGTCGGCTGCCATCCTCACCTTCATGGCCACTCACCATCACTGCTCTCCTTCATTCTGCCTGAAACACTCCTCCCCACTGCCCATCTCCCTCTGTTACTTAATACACAAACAAGTACAGAGAATAGCAGAATAAAATCCCAGGTACTCACTGCTCAGTTTAAGGAGTAAAACTTTTATGTTTTTGTTTGTTTGTTTGTTTGTTTTGAGACAAAGTCTCGTTCTGTCGCCCAGGCTGGAGTGGTGCGATCTCAGCTCACTGCAACCTCCGCCTCCCGGGTTCAAGTGATTCTTCTGCCTCAGCCTCCTGAGTAGCTGGGATTGCAGGCACTCATCACCATGCCCGGCTAATTTTTGTATTTTTAGTAGAGACGGGATTTCACCAAGTTGGCCAGGCTGGTCTCGAACTCCTGACCTTGTGATCCACTTGCCTCGGCCTCTCAAAGTGCTGAGATTACAGGCGTGAGCCACCGCACCTGGCCTAAAACTTTTCAAATAGAATTGAGAGTGAATGGTTTTAAATATGTCCACAAATTCTTGGACACTTCTCCCTTCAAAAAGTAGAGTTACATTCTCCTCACCTTTGAGTATGGGCTGAGCTTAGCATCTCATGTCTAATGAAGAGGATGTGGTGAATGAGCATGGGTCACAAAAGGGATACAACTTCTACTTAATTGTCCATCTGTCCGTCTGTCTCTCCATGCCTACTTTTGGAACTCAGCCACCATGTTGTGATAGAACCCAGGACACATGGACGGGCCCACAAGGAGAGGAACTGAGGCCCTCTCCCCTCTTCCCAGTTCCTGATCGACAACCAGCACAAATTTGCTAACCACACAGATGAACCCCCTTTGGCTTGGCAGCAAATTCTCCAGCTCACCCTCCAGCTCCCCAACCCGATAGGCCGTCAGATGACTGCAGCCCCAGCTGACAGCTGAATGTAACTTCCTGAGGACCAAAACCACCCAGCTAAACCACGCCCAGATTCCTGACCCTCAGAAACTGTGAGATATAAAAAATGACTGTTATTACTTTTAAAACATTATGTTTTGGGATGATTCCGAAGGCAGGGTCCATTGCTAATACAGAGGGTCCCTGGTATCGCTTCCCACCATCCTCATCCACCCTCTTTGAAGCCACAATCCTGATGTTTATTATTTCCATGAATGTTTTACCTTTTACTACATATAATAAATGCTTACCCAATACATAGGACTATATTTCATTCTTTAAAAAAAAAATTTTTTTTTTTGAGATGGAGTTTTCTTCTTGTTGCTCAGACTGGAGTGCAATGGCACAATCTCGGCTAACTGCAACCTCCACCTCCCGGGTTCAAGCATCATTCTCAAAAGTGTATAGAAGTGCATATATATTGTATGGATTCTGTGTATCTACCTCATGTGCTCTTTTCCTTCCACAGTGTGGATTGGAGTCCCATCTGCATTGAGGCAGGCAGCTGCCATTCATTGGCACTGCTGGGCAGTCTTCCCTTATATGAATATATTAATACCACGATATAGTATCTGAAGTCCATGTTGATGAACATTTGGGTGGTTTTTATTTTTTGCTATTAGGAACAACAGTGCTGGTAACAACCACTTGCCCATTTGCCTTTCACAAGGCACCTTCTTGTTCTTGGAGGTCTCAGTTCTAACGATGTAACCCTACCAACCCCCCACTCCAGCTAATGGGTTCCCTGTCCCCACATATCCCCCCCAAGCTGGCCTTTGACGGTGCTCCCTCTGTTTTTCCTGCCGGCATCTACTCTGTGTGGTCAACATTCAGTTATCTGTTACTGTCTGGAGCTAGAGGGTAAGCCCCACGAGGGCAGGCAGAGTAGTAGGTTTTTTTCCCCATTCCCCTCCACCCCTGATGCTTAGCACAGGGCCTGGCACACAGTAGATACGCAGGGAAAAATTATTGTATCAGGAATGGCTGAGAATTAGCTTCCTCTCTTTGGGCTTCAGTTTTCCCATCTGCACAGTGAAAACTTTAGATCAGTTTTAGGTTTAGCTTCTGAGAGGTGTCTCAGTGGCCACCACAAAATATCGGAAGACCCCAACTTTCAGCAGAGCTGGCATTCTTTCCCTTGTGTCTTGGATTGGTCTCTATGGCAGATTATGTTTAAAAAGAACAGCCACCATTTATTGAGTGCTCACTATGTGATAGGCATGCTGTCAGGTGGTGGATGCACTTCCTCATTTTGGCCACTCATTAACCCACAAAAGTAGCACTGTTACTATGCTCTTTATAAAGGGGGTAAACTGAGGCAAAGAGAAGTTAAGTCACTTGTCAGAGGACTGGCAAAGGAGGGAGCTGGGATTTGTAGCACAGAAGACTATCAGACCCATTCGCCAACCCTGGTGCAGCCCTGCCCCATTGGTACCACAGCTTAAAGAAGGGGGGTGGGTGGCAAAGGAGGAGGATGGTGAAGGATAAGGGTGAAGAGAAAGGTTTGGGTAAGTTTGGCAGCCACTCTTCTGAAGGGCTTTGCCAGCCACAGCATTCGGGTGTCCTTAGTCACGGGGGCTCCGTCACGTCCCCATCCCCGTTTCCCAGCCCTGATGGGTTTAGGATGTTCCACTTCCCCGCATTTGGCTTCCCTGCCCTAACCCCAGACCCCAGTGGGGTCCTGCTGTGTTCTAGCAGCCCACAGCCCTCTCCCTGTACGGAGGCATCTCCTTCCAGGTGTCCAGAGACTGAAGCCCAGAAGCTGAGGTCTGGGCTCACAGCCCAGCTGCAGTGATGGGACAGAAGGGTCTTTCCAAACCACACCTTGCATTTTCCCAGAAACAGTGGAGGAGGAGAATATGATGAATTGAAGAGGACATCTGTCCCTCTGGGCTTCTGGGCCCTGGGATGGTGGGGAAGCTGGAGTATGCGATTATATCTTCTTAGCCTTGGGGGTTTAGGTCCAGGATAGGCAGGCCTCTGGGTGTGGAGGGCACCTGCTCCCTGGCAGGCAGCATTCACAGGGACTGAGAGGGGGATCCTTGGGATCTTGGGACTCCGGTGCTCTCATGGATGACTTCTGAGCCCATTGTCCCAGCTGTCTTCCATCTTTTCCTGCCTTTAGTTAATTAATTCATTTCCAAACCTTCCTTGGTGCCAGGCACTGAACCTGTCTTTCATTCCACAAATCCTTATGAGGGCTGACTGAGTGCCAGGCACTGTTCTAGGCACTTGGGACACAGCAATGAGCAAAATTAGCAAAAATTCTAGCTTTTTTGCACACCTATGGGATGTGCATTCTATTTGTGGAGACAGACATAAGAAAAATAAATCAGGAGGAAAATTAAGCAAAGAAGAAGGTATCACCTTTTGAGCAGGTTGGCCAGGAGAAGCTTCGCCATGAAGTTGATAATTGAGAACAGACTCACAGGAAGAGGATTCCAGGACATGGGAATGGCAAGTGCAAAGGCCCTGGAGTGCGAGAGGTGCTTAGTGTGATGAAGGCACAGCCAAGAGGCAGCTGTTGCTGCAGAAGAGTAAATGAGGGGAATGCAGGAGGCAAGGAGCAGACCCTGTAGGTCTGGGTGTCCTTGAAAGGAGCTGGGGTTTGTTCTGTTTTTCAATGGCACTTACTCGCTGGGAGTTTAGGCAGAGGAGTGACACAATCAGATTCAGTTTTTGAGACAATCCCTCTGACTGCTGAGTAAAGAGAATGTTGAGGGGGCAGGAGTGGGAGCTGAGAGCAGAGGCCAGTAGAGCAGATGCCACAGTAGGCCTGGTGGGAGATGAGCGAGGCTTGGATAATGACGGTGGAAGTGGCTGGGTCCTAGATGCGTTTCGTAGGTAGATCCAGCACGACTTGCTGAAAGATCTAATGTTGGATATGAGAGGAGACGAGCCCAAAATGACCTCGAGGCATTTGGCCTGTTTGAACGGAGGGAAGCCTGATTAGGGAAGGCTGGCATGGAGTAGGTTTTGGACAGGTGGCAGGTTAGGTCTGACAGCTGTTAAACGTTCTAGCAGAAGTGTCAAGGCAGCAGTTCAGAGTTCAAGTCCGTTCAAGAGTTCAAGTTCAGTTCAGTCAAGGCAGCATTTTGGTATCTCCAGACCAAAACTGGAGATACACGTTGAGCATCATTGACATAAAACTAAAGCCATGGGATTGGATGAGAGTGCTAGAAGGGAAGGAATTTAGATAGAAAGGAAGAGGCTGTGATGTAAGCACTTTCTACAAGGATGACAGTATATCCAAGTATGTAGTGGGTGACTTGTTTGAGGTTTATTTATTTGTTTGTTTATTTATTTTACAGACAAGGTCTTGCTCTGTTGCCCAGGAGGCTGGAGTACAGTGGCGTGATCACAGCTCACTGCAGCCTGGAACTCCTGGGCTCAAGCTATCTTCCCCATCAACCTTCCTCGTAGCTGGGACTACAGGCACATACCACCATGCCCAGCTAAGTTTTACATTTTTATATAGAGACAGGGTCTCACTATGTTTCCCAGGCTGCTCTCAAACTCCTGGCCTAAAAGCGATCCTCCTGCCTTGGCCTCTCAAAGCGCTGGGATTAAGGTGTAAGCCACTGTGCCTGGCTGAGATTTATTTATCACATAGATACCTATACCATTCTAAGTGCTTTTCAAGTGATAACTCATTTAATCTTCATAACTGTCCTGTGATGTAGACAGTATCAGTTTTATCAGTATTTTATGGAGATTAAGTAACAGAAGCACAGAAAGGTCAAGTAACTTACCCAGAGTCACACAGCTGGTAAGATGTGGACCCAGCTTTGAATCCAGGCAGTCCAACTCCGGAATCCTTGTGCTTCACACCACCACTGTGATGCTGCCTTCACCATCACGTGTCAGTTCCACACAAGTGGATGCCCATGATGGTTGGGAGTAAGGGGAAAAGGAGTAGGGGTTGAGGAAAAAATAAAAGTGAAGTGTGTGATGACGATGAGCTATGACTTGAGAAATGGGATTAACTCAGCTGTCTGTACTTGACACAAAAAAGACGAAGGAGAAGGAGGAGAGGAAAGAAGAAGAAGGAGAAATATTTAGCTGGACTCTCTGGGGCTTAGTTATAACAACTGTCTGGCACCTAAGGTCCTCCCCTAGCTGGGCCTGATGCTTCTCCAGTCTCATTTCCCTACCTTTCTCACAGTGCTCCAGTCTCTCCAGGCCATACCCCATCCCAGAAACCTACTTGGTCCTACTTTGAGCCTTTGCTTGTGCTGTTTCTTCCATTAAGGGTGACTTTTCGCCAGGCGCAGTGGCTCATGCCTGTAATCCCAGTGCTTCGGGAGGCCGAGGTGGGAGGATCACCTGAGGTCAGTAGTTTGAGACCAGCCTGGCCAACATGGAGAAGCCCCGTCTCTACTAAAAACACAGAAGTTTTCCAGGCGTGGTGGCACGTGCTTGTAATCCCAGCTACTTGGGAGGCTGAGGTGGGAGGATTGCTCGAACCTGGGAGGCAGAGGTTGCAGCGAGCCAGCCTGGGCAACAGAGCTAGACTCCATCTCAAAAAAGAAAAAAAAAGGAGTGCTCCTTTCACCATTTTAGGAACTCCTACACATCCATCAAAATCCAGCCTAAAGGCCCTCTCCTCAATGGAACCTTTTCCAACCTTCCACTTCTTGGGGTTCCCACAGCCCTGTACATGTCTCTATTCTGGTTGGCTCACCTGCTGCTCTCCCCTGATGGCCAGTGAGCTCCTGGAGGACAGGGATGGGTCTGGCTCATCTCTTTCACCACCATGCTGAACCCAGAGCCTGGTAAATGGTGGGTGCTCTATAAGCTCACGCCCATTCACTCGCCTTTATAGCTCCAGTGTCTGGCTGACAGTGGGTGCTCAGTACACGTGGTTGGACTGATCAATGAGTGAATATTTGATGGAAGGGTGAATAATGACATCAAGGCTCCATTCCAATAACAGCACAATCCCAGTGCTGAGAAAACAATTCACAGCCCTGGATTCATATCATGGAATTCTGATTCCTAGGCCCCTTTGTTCCTAGAGCTATCCGATGATGCTGAAGAAGAGTCCCTGGGCATCACCTGTCCCAGCTTTGTGACCTTGGGCAAATTGTTTAACCACCTTGTGCCTCAAGATTCTCATCTGCACAAAGATGAGAAATAGCGACACCTTCCTCATGGGGTGGTTACAAGGATGAAATTTGATCATATGTGCCAAGAACTTAACACAACACCTGAACATCACGGCATTGGCA
This sequence comes from Rhinopithecus bieti, assembly GCF_001698545.2. Lineage (NCBI taxonomy): Eukaryota > Metazoa > Chordata > Mammalia > Primates > Cercopithecidae > Rhinopithecus > Rhinopithecus bieti. The sequence goes on along the minus strand of NW_016812222.1, from coordinate 1,036,777 downwards.
TGTCATTGACACTGGCATGTCAGCTATGCCAATGACACTATTTGTACCTGACTTTTCACTTTGAAATAATTTCAGACTTACAGAAAGTTTGCAATAATTGTACAAAGAATTCCCACATACCCGTCACCAAGATTCCTTAAATGTTAACATTTTGCAATCTTTCCTTTTTCATTCTCTCTGCATATATTTTTGCCAGTGTCTGAATTGTTGGAAATAAGTTGCAGACATGTTGACTCTTTACCTCTAAGTTAATTATCCCGTGTATATTTCTAAAAACAAGAATATTCTCTTACAAAATCGCAGGACAGATACAAAAATCAGGACATTGATTGATACAATGCTATTGTCTCTCTTATAGACCTATTGAAATTTTGTCAGTTCTACTAATGTCCTTTGCAGCAAATAAATAAAAAGAATTCTACCCCCCTCCACCCCACCCACTCAGTAACCAGTCCAGGATACATGTTGTATTTAATGTTTATGTCTCTTTAGTCTTCTTTTTAGTCTTATCTGGAGCAGTTTCTTTTTTTCGAGACAGACTGTTGCTCTGTTGCCCAGGCTGGAGTGCAGTGGTGCCATCTCGGCTCACTGACAGTGACGCAACCTCTGTCTCCCAGGTTGAAGAGATTCTCCTGTCGCAATCTCCTGAGTAGCAGGGATTACAGGCACCTGCCACCACGCTCAGCTAATTTTTGTAGTTTTTTAGTTTTACCATGTTGACCAGGTTGGTCTCAAATTCCTGACCTCAAGTGATCCAACCGCCTCGGCCTCCCAAAGTGCTGGGATTACAGGTGTGAGCCACTGTACCCAGCCTGGAACAGTTTCTTTGGCTTTTATGACTGATTATTTGAAGAGTTTAGGCCAGTTTTTGTTTGTTTGTTTGTTTTGTTTTGTTTTGTGAAATGGAGTTTCACTCTTGTCACCCAGGCTGGAGTGCAATGGTGCAATCTCGGCTCACTGCAACCTCTGCCTCCCGGGTTCAAGTGATTCTCCTGCCTCAGCCTCCTGAGTAGCTAGGATTACAGGTGCCTGCTACCATGCCTGGCTAATTTTTTGTATTTTTAGTAGTGATGAGGTTTCACCATGTTGGGCAGGCTGGTCTCGAACTCCTGATCTCAGGTGATCCACCCGCCTTGGCCTCCCAAAGTGCTGGGATTACAGTTGTGAGCCACCGTGCCCGGCCTGGAACAGTTTCTTTGACTTTTATGATTTACATTATTTGAAAAGTTTAGGCCAGTGGTTTTGCAGATTGTCCCTCTGTTTGGATTTTTGTGTTATTCTTTATGCTTGGATTCAGATCGGGCACTTGGGGCAAGAACACCGCATCAGTGATGCTTTGTCCTTCACAGTGCGTCCCATCGGGGGCCCGTGATGCTGACTTGCCCCATTATTAGCAATGTTCACTGTGATCACTTGGTGAAGGTGGTGTCTGCCAGTTTTCCCCACTGTAAAGTTACCATTTTTCTCTTTGTAATTAACAAATACCTTATAGGAAGATACACTGATACTATGTAAATATTCTGTTTCTCTTTATATTTCCTGCCCATATATTTCCTAGCAGAATGATCTACTTTGCAATAGATGAAATTATAATTTGATAAAGGAATACATAAACATGGACCAATATTCCAACAGTATAAAAGAGTGTAAGGCAAGTCTCCCACCCACTCCATCCCCAGCCACCCCAATCCTCTCCCCAAGCCATCCCTAATCTCACTGTTTCTTGAGTCCTTCCAGAAATGTTCTATGTATAGACAAGCGAATCCACTCATCCATCTTCTTCTCGAGTTATGTGCATGCAGGAGGTAGCTAAATAGACACATGATCTGCGTCTTGCTTTATTTCATTTAACATTTTGGAGACCACTTCACATTTGAACACAAAGAGAGATCTCTTGCTGATTTTAGAAACTTATGTCCAGCTGAGGTGCAATCCCAGGGCAGTCAATCTCTTTCAGGTTCACAAATAAGGAAGCTGAGGCTCAGAGTGGGGTAGGGACAGGTCCTAACGTCAGAGGCAAAACAGACTTGGAAACCAGCCTGGAACACCTGAATAAGAGAGTTGACAGGTCTTACTATTGGGGAACCAGTCCTTCCAAGGGTCTTTCAAAAAAATGCCAGACCCAGACTCATGCTCCCATTCTCAGCCTGGCTTCTCCTCACTTCCCCCCCTCCCCTGGGTCCCTTCTTAACTCTCGTTAGGGACTCCCCTCTAGCTCCCTGCTGGGCCAGGCCTTGGGAGCCCCATTGATCCTCTGACAGCCCAAGACAGATTGGTGGGGAGTGTGTATTCAGGTGCAGACTCCAGCACATGGAGGCCAGATGAGAATGGGGTGGAGGGGGTCAGGGGCCTGCTGGGGTGGGGGGATTGAGGACTGAGGAAGGCCAGGATAGAACATCCCACAGACACCTGCCTCCCCTCTTTCTCCCCCCACCAATTCCCGCCCTTCTTGGGGCTTCTGTTCCTCCCGCCTCCTCTTTCCAGGCGTGGGCAGGCCAGAGGGGCTGGGGCAGGGCCTGGGAGGACTGGGGGTGTAGCAGAGATAAGTCGGGATGTGGAGTGAGCCTTGCTTGGTTTGATCTCAGCTCAGGCCCTCTTGTGAGACTCAGGCAGATGACATCTCTTGAGCTTCCATCTCCTCAGGGCAATAAGAAGGAAATAAACTTCACACAGCGTCCAGCAGACAGTGAGGCATGGCCAGTAAAGGTTTCCATGTCCCTTCATTGGCCTCTTAAGGCTCCCACCGCATGGTTCCTGTCTGATTATGGAAGTCCCCCAGCCAAGGTGGCCCCTCAGCTCTGCCTGCGGAAAGTTTTCCCTTCGCCTGCGCAGACCAGGCCGATGTGGCCTCTAGCATGGAGGAATCAGCCTAGATTGCCTGTGACACCTCCAAAAGGCCTTAGGAGGCACAGCATTTCAAGTGCACACCCGAGTATGGTGTGATCTGCAAGAGGAACAGGGGCTGGGGGGAGACACAGGCACTGAAGATGAGTCAGGCTGGAGCAGGGTGGAAGTAGGCTTGGGGAGATGGAGTGGGAGGGGTTGGTCAGGGAAGAGGGAGCTCAAGGGAGAAAATGTAAGCACAGAGAGTGAAATAGACAGGGACCCAGTGGCAAGTGGGCTCAGAGAGGGGCTGTGGTGCAGAGAGAACGAGACTCAGATGGGGGTTGTAGACTCAGAGAGAGGGATGGGGACAAAAGGGGAGTGGGGGCTCAGGCAAGGGGATGAAGGCAGAGATGGGAAAATTGGGAGGGAGGGGAGCGTCCGTTTTGGGAGGGAAGTGTCAGTTTTGAGCACACACAGTCCTCTGCAGCTTGAGGAGGAGGAAGGCTGGGTCTGTGCAGGGTGGGGAGCGGGTGGCACCAGAACAAAGCCTGGGGGTAGCAGCCTGGGCCCTGCAGCTCCTTCGCAGCTGACAGACCCTGAGCTAATTACCATTAATGAGCAGCTGGGCCCAGTTTTTCGGGATTTGTATTTACTGTGCTAGTCAGCGCCACTGTGGATGGAAGCCAGCGCCAGCCTTCTGGGGTGGGGGTGACTCAGGGAGTCAGGGAGCCGAGGTAAGATGGCTGCCTTCATGTGGGGCTGCCTTCATGTGGGGCTGAAGAAGGTGTGGCTTTGCCTTTCCTGCAGATTAGGAGATGGCCGAGGCACAATCGTGCCTGGAGGCAGGGCACTGGCATCATCCATCTGTCCTCAGCCAGGGCTGGGGTAAGGGTCCTGGGGAAGGAACAGGTCTTGTGGCCCTCACAAACCCTCAGACATTTGATTGCAAGGGCCCTTAGATTGTGCAGCAAGCTGTCCACTGTGGAGATGAGGGAATAGACCCCAGAGGGGCAATGTGCTGCTCAAACTCACACCAAGACAGCATTGCTCGCTAAGTATGCCTGTGTCAGACGTGTCCAAAGCACTTTACTGAATCTTCACTACCAACTCCATGTGGTGGCTGTTATTATCAATCCCATTTTACAGATGAGTAAACTGAGGTACAAAGCGGTCACATAACCAGGGACCAGCAGGGCTGGCATTTGAGCCCAGTACTCCTGACTGATCCCTGCTGGGCAATAGGGCTGAGGACCTCTCAGACCTGGGTTTTCCCTTGTGATGGGGGCTAATAGTGCCTCTTTCCCCCTAATTCCACTCTCTGCAGGGATGCTGGTATGTTTCGTGCCCCTGGCAGGGTTGGGAGGTGAGACTTAAGTATAAATAAATAAACAGGGAGCAGATGGTTGTGGGGGGATTGGTGGTGCTGGGAGGGGTAGGGCCAGGGCCTCCCACTTCTCCTTGGGAAAACATTTCTGGGCTGGAGCAAATGGATTCCAGACTCAGGACCTGGGAGTCCCTTCCCCAGGCCTACCTTCCTGCCTGCTGGCCTCAGACCTGGCCCAGCCCTTGGGAGAAATGGTGGGCTGGGGTCCTGAGTCTTGGGTTCTGCCCATCCCTCATTTCTCTCTCTTTTTCCTGTGTGACTTTGAGCAAGTCACTTTACCTTTCTGTGCCTCTATTTCTCCATCTGTCAAATGAGTAGAAGGAGAATGAACTTTGTCAAGTTTCTGTTCAAGGGCCACCTCCTCTGATAAGCGTTTCTTGATTGCTCCAGGCAACTTTTGTTAGAGCAACAGCTTAGAGTATCAAGGAGAACATAGGTATTTGTGTTTTTCATTTCACAACAATCCATTCAACAGATACTTTCTCAGGGTCACCTATGTGCCTGGCACGATGCCACACTCCAGGCTGACTCATAGTTTTCCTCTGTAGCTCCAGTGCTGGCCCAGAGTAGCTACTCATAAACATGTGTCATGTGCGTGAATGATGAGAGGGTGACCGAAAGGGAACATGAGGAGCTGCCGTTGTTTCCCAAATGTGGAACTTGCATCATGGGGGTGGGAGTGGGGACTGGATAAAAGATGATACAGGTAAACAGCAACAAGTTATTAAATAACAATAAATCAACAGTGAAAAAGTCGTTCCTTTTTCATTATCTCCCAGCCCTTCTCACAGGCCAAGGAGAAAGTCTCTGATGATGCCAGGAACGTGTTGCCAGCACCTGTGGATCTCTCTTTCTCTCTCTCTCTCCCCCAACTCCCCCAAAGCCCACCCCAAGAATGCTGGTCTTGAACTCAGAGCTTCTACAAACAACACTATCCATCTAGAATTTGAGAATGTTGTTTTGTTTCCATTTTATTCATTTTGGTCAGTTACATTTTATTTGTAACAAGGGATTCCGATTTTTCCTTTATGTTTGGACATGGCCAGTGGGAATTGGAAGCGTTTGGCACTTTCTGATGAAGTGATCAGAAGCAGGGTGGGGAAGAGGGCTCGACTGAAAAGGAGCACGAGAGCACTTGTGGGGTGATGGAAACGTTTTGTGTTTTGCGTGTAGTGGTAGTTACATGGCTGTGTATATTTTTCAAAATGCATTGCATGGTAACACTTAAAATGGGTGCATTTTATTGTATATAAATTATACCTCCAAGTTGATTTAAAAACACAGATTGAGGGCTGGGCATGATGGCTTATGCCTGCAATCCCAGCATTTTGGGAGGCCAAGGTGGGTGGATCACCTGATGTCGGGAGTTTGAGAACAGCCTGGCCAACTTAGCAAAACCCTATCTCTACTAAAAACACAAAAAAATTAGCCAGGCATGGTGGCACATGCCTGTAACCCTAGCTACTCAGGAGGCTGAGACATGAGAATTGCTTGAACCTGGGAGACGGAGGTCGCAGTGAGCTGAGATTACGCTATTGCACTCCAGAGTGAGACTCTGCCTCAAAACCACCACCACCACCACCACATGTTGAGGATATTAAGTAAATAATAATACAGATGCCATGTAGGTGTGGCCAAAGTCACGAAGGTTGCCCACCACACAGTAAACTTTGTAGTCAGTGAATAAATGGATACACAGGAGATAGAATGAATGAATGCATGAATGGGTAAATGAGCAAGCGAATGAATATCTATCTCATCCATTCTCCACAGCCCCAACACATTGGGAGGCTGTCCTAGCTCCACTTGCATAGCTCCTAGAATGGGGGAACTTACTACCTTATGACGTAGCCCTTTCCACATCTGAACCACTAGGAGTGTGTAAAAGACATTTTTTCATATTATCTTTCTGGAGACCCTGTGCTCTCTGGGGCCCACAGACACATCTGCTCCCCTGTCTGGGGACAGCCCAAACACTTGCCCTCCCCAGGGTGCCCTTCTCTGGGCCCTTCCGCCCAGATCCTTGGCTGCTCTGCCCACCAGGTCCTGCTTGCACAGAGCTTATATCCCAGTGGGCGGCAGGACAAAGAACAAACACACAGGCACACAAACACAATAATTCCATGCTATGAAGGAAATGCAGAGTGAGACTGTTGGGAAGAGCATGGCAGGGTGTGGAGAGACAAGGGGAGTCTCTCTAGGAAGGTAATATATAAGCTGGGACCTGAAGCATGTAACAAAGCCAGAAGAACAAGAGAAAGGGCATTCCAGATAGAGGCAAGGGCGAGTGCAAGAGCCCTGAGGTCACAAGGCAATCGGAAACTAGGAAGCCTGGCTGCAAGGGGACGAGCAGGGGCAGGGGAGGTCATTTTGGGTATTGATGGTGAAGAGCCTGGAATTGTTTTCTAAATTTGATCTCCAAACACTTTTAAGCAAGTGGTGATATGGTATGACATATTTTAGTAGACCATGAATATTTCCTAAATTAAAATTGAAGACCCTTCTAGTTCCAATAGTTCCATGCTTCCCAAAGTGATACTGAAACGACTTCAAGAGAGAACAGGCTGGGCGTGGTAGCTCACATCTGTAAAACTTCCAACGCTTTGGGAGGCTGAGGCAGGAGGATTGCTTGAGGCCAGGAGTTCAAGACCAGCCTGGGCAACATAGTGAGACCCCCCATCTCTCCAGAAAAAAAAAAAAAAAAAAAAAAAATTAAGGCCGGGCACGGTTGCTCAAGCCTGTAATCCCAGCGCTTTAGAAGGCCAAGGTGGGTGGATCATGAGGTCAGGAGTTCGAGACCAGCCTGGCTAACATGGTGAAACCCATCTCTACTAAAAATACCAAAAATTTAGCCGAGTGTGTTGGTGCATGCCTGTAATCCCAGCTACTTAAGAGGCTGAGGCAGGAGAATTACTTGAACCTGAAAGGTGAAGGCTGCAGCGAGCAGCGATCACGCCACTGCACTCCAGCCTGGGTGACAGAGTGAGACTCTGTCTCAAAAAAAAAAAAAAAAAAAAAAAAGGACATGATGGCACGTACCTGTGGTCCTAGCTACTCAGGGGGCTGAGGCAGGAGGATCACATGAGCCCAGGAGGTCAAGGCTGCAGTGAGCTGTGATCTTACCACTCCACCTCAGCCTAGGTGACACAGCCAGACTTTGCCTCAAAAAATTTTTTAAAATTTTATTTATTATTATTTTTTATTTTTATTTATTTATTTTTATTTCTTTGAGACAGAGTCTCGCTTTGTAGCCCAGGCTGGAGTGCAGTGGCATGATCTCGGCTCACTGCAAGCTCCGCCTCCCCGGGTTCCAACGCCATTCTCCTGCCTCAGCCTCCTGATAGCTGGGACTACAGGCGCCTGCCACCACACCCGGCTAATTTTTGTATTTTTTAGTAGAGACGGGGTTTCACCCTGTACTTATGATGGCCCTCGATCTCCTGACCTCGTGATCCACCCACCTCGGCCTCCCAAAGTGTTGGGATTACAGGCGTGAGCCACCATGCCCGGCCAGGAAACCTGTTTCTTTTTTTTCTTTTTTTCTTTTTTTTTTTGAGACGGAGTCCCGCTCTGTCACCCGGGCTGGAGTGCAGTGGCCAGATCTCAGCTCACTGCAAGCTCCACCTCCCGGGTTTATGCCATTCTCCTGCCTCAGGCTCCTGAGTAGCTGGGACCACAGGCGCCCGCCACCTCACCCGGCTAGTTTTTTGTATTTTTTAGTAGAGACTGGGTTTCACCATGTTAGCCAGGATGGTCTCGATCTCCTGACCTCGTGATCTGCCCGTCTCGGCCTCCCAAAGTGCTGGAATTACAGGCTTGAGCCACCGCGCCCGGCCAGGAAACCTGTTTCTAAGCTCAGCTACTCACTGTGTGTTCTGTGCTTGGTTGAGTTTCCCAGGGCACCAGTGGCAGAGAGGGATTCATCCCAGCGACTCCAGGACTCTGTCTACACTCTGGCCTGCAGTGAAGGTTCTGAAAAGGGCTGGTGGACTCCCAAAGTTGGAATCACTGGGATCTTCTCTCTCATCCCCCAGATCCAGTCCCATCCACTGGTAAATCCTGGAGCTCCTTCTTCAAGTTATGTCCCGATTCGGATCAATTCTTTCTACCCAGGTGCAATCCACCAAGCATCACCTGGGGCTCTGGTGACAGCAGCATCACCCTCACCTTCCTTCTTTTCCTGCTCTACTTGGCAGCCAGAGCCAGACCATGTCCTTCCTCTGCTCAAAGCCTCACATGGCTCCCAGCTCACTTGGAGAAAAAGCTAAAGTCCTCACCCTGCTATGAGGCCCCTCCCAAGATGATGACCCTCACCTCTCCAGCCTCGTCACCTGCCCAGCCACAGCCCTTCTCCCACCCCCACTGTCCCTCCACACTGGCCTCCTTGCTGCTTCTTGAACACTCTCTGCAGGCTCCGAGCTCAGGGCTTTTGCATATGCTGTTCCCTCTGCCTGGAACACATCCCTCTGACACCCATAGGGCATTTTTCCTCTCATTGTCCAGGTCAATGCCCCCTCTCAGAGAGGCCCATCCACCTTACCTAAATGAGTATTTCCTAGCTCATTCTTCTCCCCTCCCCTGCTTTTCCCTCAGAGCACATATCACTACCAGATATCACATTTTACCTTTGATACATATTTTGTGTGTGTCATTGCCTGTCTCCCAGACTGGACTTCAAGAGGACAGAAGTTTGTATCTGTTTTGTATTCTGATGGCTGCAGTGCCTGGAATAGTACTGATTTGCAGAATGAATGTCCAGGGGTGTGTGTGAAGGGTGGGGGCAGTCACTCCCAGCCCTGCCCAGCCTCACTATGGCCCCTCAGTCCCCTCTCCGGATATAGCTTTTCTCTCTGCCTGCCCCACCCCCTGACCCTCAAGGGCAAGCCAGGGCAGCAAGCTCATCCCTTAGGAGAGAGGTTTCCAGCTGCAGGGCAGACCCTCCTCCTATACCTCCATCCCAGATAAGCCCAACTGGAGCTGCCCTCTCATGGAGGGTACTCCAAGGATGAAGGGCCTTAGGGGAAGAGCCACCCTGAATATCTCTGGGCAGCCAGGAACCTGCTCACAGCCTCCCTGACCTCATCAGGAAAGAGGCAAGACTCATGAGAGTGAATGGTCCATGGTCCATACTATGCTTGTCCCCTTTTACACATGAGAAAACTGAGGCTCAGAGAAGTGAATTTGTCTCTAGGACAGCTGGAGCCTCTGTCCCCTCCTGGGTAAAATGAGGAGACTAACTCCGCCCTCCTAAGGTTACCTTGAGGATTAAATAAGCTAAGTAAAGCCTTTAAACACAGAGCCCTGTGTGGCACATGGTAGATGCTCAATAAATGCTGGGTACCCTCGTTGTTCTGACAGGTGAACTAACTTCCCAAGGTCTCACAGTTAGTAAGTAACACAAACAAATTCAAACCCAGATCTGTCTGAATCTAAAGTGATTCCCAGAGGGGTGCAGTGGTTCACACCAGCACTAGGGGAGGCTGAGGCAGGAGGATTGCTTGTGCCCAGGGGTTCAAGACTAGCCTGGGCAACATAACAAGACATTGTTTGTCTCTACAAAAACCTCAAAAAATTAGCCAGGCACGGTGGTATGTGCCTGTAGTCCCAGCTACTTGGGAGACTGAGGTAGGAGGATGGTTTGAGACCGGGAGTTTGGAGACTGCAAAGAGCCGTGATCACACCACTGCACTCCAGCCTGGGCCACAGAGCAAGACCTTGTTTCAAAAAAAAGTTAAGCAAATAAATAGACTCGTGTTCACAACCACAAAATAATAATAACAGCGACAATAGTAACAACACCTCCAAGCAATAACAGCATTTTCCACTGCAGGTGGTGGCGCTGAGGGTAAAAGGATAAGGTCATCAGGCGACAGCCCCTGCCTGGCACCCAAACCCAGACATTGGACCCTGCCCTCCTGCTGCTTCCGCAGGGACAGGGGGCAGCCAGCAGAGCCTCCCTCTGGGGATGCCCCCCAGTCTGGTTGCCTGGGGGGCCCAGCAGGGGTGGAGCACCCTGGGCGGCCCCGGGGAGCCCCCCGGGGGAGGCATGGGCGGCCCTCGGGCTCTGGAAGGGGCCGCGCGGCCTGGAAGACATTACACGGCTGTCGGACGGGGGGCGTCGCTCGGAGTTCCGGAGGGGGTCCCGGCGGCGGACGCGCGGGGTGAGGGGACCGCCCGGCCACAAAGCGCGCTTTGTTCTGCGCTCCCCCCGGGAGCTGGAACCAATGGATTGGCGGCAGCTGAGGTCATCTGTCAGGCAGAGCCGGGGGTCAAGCCCGGGGAAGGGGCGGCGAGGGAGGGCAGCGCGCATGGGCGGGCGAGGTGCGGGTCGCGGGCCGGTTAATGCACCCGCGATCGCTGGCGGCTCTGCGGCAGGTCGCCGCGCTGCTTCGGGCCTCAGTTTACCAGTCTGTCCAACAGGAAAGATCATTTTGTCCTGTTCACCTCTGGGGGCTACTGTGAGAATTAAAGTAGGGGAGCTACAATGATGATGATGATGACGACGGAGGATGACAGCTTTCTCCTCATCGCAGTCTCTACTTCCCGCACCATGGAAGCGCTAAGGCAGGGACTGGACGCAAATGTGCTTTGTAGCCTATAGTGCATGCCTGCATGGGAGGCGGGGATGGATGTTTCACCCCAGAGACGGATGTTTCACTCTCTTTCAGCCCAGGGAAATCAGTGGCTCCCCGTGATTCCCTGCCTTGACCCTGGGTGCCAGACTTGGTCTGACTTCTCCAGGGCTGATAGGTGCAGCTGCCCAAGCCTGAGCCCAGGAACCCATTGGAGCCTGGCCTTGGTGCCTTCTGGTCCAGGGTGGGGTGGGACTGGAGTGACCCAGATAGGTGGGGTTTTTTTCTGACTGGAGGTAGGTCAGGGTCTGAAGGCTCTCCTCTGTCTCCTACAAAAGGACAGCCCTTTCATTCATCAATTCACTCACTCATTCATTCATTCATTCATTCACACTGCCACCTGCCTGTGCCTCAGAGCTCCCATCCAAAAGATAATTAGGCTTCTAAACATTTGATACAGGATCCCCTGGGGAAGGAGATCATCAAATACAGGGAGGCCCAGAAACTGCCCAAAATGTGTGTGTGTATTTTTGGGGAAAGGACTCATGGCTTTCTTGTGTTCTCAACCACATTCATGATCCCAAACAAGGCTAAGAAGTACTGGTTGGAGTGCAGGGAAGGAAAATAGGCTCCCAAACTCCACAGGAGAGGGTGGCACTTGGAACAACCACTTTGGAGAGCAATTTGCCAGGGTCTTAGAAGATGGAAACGGTCGTATGCATCAGCCAGGCAGCTCCACTCCTGGGTATACAGCTGAAAGAGCAGGGTGATGGTGGGGGCCGTTCACAGCTGCAAATAACTGTAAGCCCCCACACGTCCATGATCGTGATCATGACTAACAAACAGCTACATTCACACCCTGGAACACCATGCAGCAGTGAAAAAGAATGAGCTAGAGCCACCTGGAATTTATTCATTTGACAGATACTGATTGAACACTATTATCTTTTAGGCTGTTCTTAGCACTGAACCTACAGTGATAAACAAGACAGATTAAGTCCTGCCTTAAGAACACACATTTGGCTGGGCACAGTGGCTCACCTGTAATCCCAGCATTTTGGGAGGCTGATATGGGAGGATTGCTTGAGGCCGGGAGTTGAAAATCAGCCTGATCAACATTGTGAGACCCCATCTCTACAAAAGAAAAATAAAAAATTAGCTGGGCATGGTGACACACACCTGTAATCCCAGCTACTCAGGAGGCTAACTGGGAGGATTGCTTGAGCCCAGGAGTTGGAGGCTGCAGTGAGCCACGATGGTGCCACTGCATACTGCGGTCTGGGTGATAGAAAAAAAAAAAGGCAGACACAGAAGAAAATTTGCGAGAGTGTGACAAATGCCATGAAGAAAATAAAACTGGATAAAGGGACAGAATGATGGGGGAGGGGGCTGTTTTAGACACTATGGTTGGGAAGGCCCCCGAAGAAGTGACATTTGGGCACAGACCAGAATGAGGGAGACTGGGAGAAGAGCACACACGAATGGGATGGGTGGCGGCAGCACAGTGCCAAGGGAGAAAAGCAATCTGCAAAACAACGCACACAAAAAAACATTCTTTACTTAAACACACATTCATTACTATCAAATTAGAAAAGAGTCTGAAAGGGTTGATGCCAAATTCATGAAGGTAACTGTCCCAAGAGTGCAAAGGAATAATCGGGACTAGGTCTTGTGGTGGGCTTCCGCTTGCCTCTAATATTTTAAATTTCTAATATTTAATTAACATTTTAATATTTTAATGTTTAAAAGGTAAATATGGCTGAATGCAGTGGCTCATGCCTGTAATACCAATACTTTGGGAGGCCAAGGCGGGAGGATCACTTGAGGCCAGGAGTTGGAGACCGACCACCCTAGGCAATAGAGTAAGACCTGGTCTGTATAAAACGTTTAAAAAAAAAAAAAATTAGCCAGGTGTGGTGGTGCCTGTAGTCCTAGCTACTCGGGAGGCTGAGGCAGAAGGATAGCTTGAGGCCAGGAGTTTGAGGTTGCAGTGAGCTATAATCAGGACATTGCATGCCAGCTTTGGTAACAGAGCAAAACCCTGTCTCAAACAAACACATTTTTAAAAGTAAATATACTTATATAAAACTTGTGAAATGGCTGGGCATGGTGGCTCACGCCTGTAATCCCAGCACTTCGGGAGGCCGAGGCGGGTGGATCACCTGAGGCCAAGAGTTTGAGAGCAGCCTGGCCAACATGGTGAAACCCCGTCTCTACTAAAACAACAACGAAAAGCTTTGTGAAATGCTTTGTGAAAAAAAAAAGAAAAGAAAAGAAAAGAAATTTAAATCTATCACGGTCAAATGGGTGGATTCCAGGGCAGGGAAGGCACATACTGCCTTTCACTGGACCCAAGTTCCTGGGGGCAGAGGTTTGTTTGGGGAGGGACACTGTAGGGTCATGGTAGCCCAGCTAGTAGGAGCCCAGAAGCTTCCTGGAGAAGGTACCTCCTTTGCTGAGCCTGAGATTCTCTGGCCCAGCACCCCCAGTATAGACAGGAGTGGGTAGACATGTATGCAAGGTCACAGAACAAGAGCAGGTAGGTAGAACCTGAATTCCAGACTCCCGGCTGAACCCGGATTAACTATTCCGCCTCTCTCAGCTGGACGCGTGCATCCAGTCCCTTTCCACAGCGGTAGCTCTGCAAGCTGTGCAGGGCCAGCCCTGCAGTGGGGGCAGGAGAGCAGCGCCATCTGCTGCTATAAGAGGGAAACGCAGGGCCGGGCGCGGTGGCTCAAGCCTGTAATCCCAGCACCTTTGGGAGCGAGACAGGGCGGATCACAAAGGTCAGGAGATTGACACCATCCTGGCTAACACGGTGAACCCCGTCTCTACCTAAAAAAATACAAAAAAATCTAGCCGGGCGAGGTGGCGAAGCGCCTGTTTTTAGTCCAGCTACTCCGGAGGCTGAGGCAGAGAGAATGGCGTGAACCCGGGAGGCGGAGCTTGCAGTGAGCTGGAGATCGCGGCCACTGCACTCCAGCCTGGGCGACAGAGAGAGATCGTCCTCAAAAAAAAAAAAAAAAAAAAAAAAAGAGGGAAACGCAACTCTCAGCGACCAGCAGGTTACAGCCCCTAAAACCCAGCTCCTCTTCCTTAAATGACCAACCAGTTCCCCTCTACTCCGAATCTGTTCTGCACCTCCTTCCCAGTGCCTGGCAGGGCCCTTAGCGCTGCCTGGTTGCGTCTTCTCTGTAAGAAGGAAAAGTTGTTTCAGGAGGGGGCGATCATCTTCACTCTTATTCCAGCCCAGCGGGCACAGGAGTTTACTCACGGAAGACCGTGGCACCTCACCCTCGCTACAAACCTTAGGGGTGCACAGTCCATTTGACAGCCTGGAAGAAGTCCCCAGGGAAGGGACAGAACTGCCCAAGGTCACACAGTTAATGAGTAGACAAGCTGGGGGGAATGAGTAGACTCATTCCACTGCGGATGGAAGTGGGGAGGTCACCATATTTGAAAATAACTGACGCAGTCTAAATGAGTGGCTCTTAGCGTGTGGTCCCTGAACAGCAGCATCAGCATCATCTGGGAACTTCTTAGAAAAGCAAATATATTATTGGGGCCTTGCCCCAATTCACCTGAATCAGAAACTCCGGGGGCCACGCCTGTAATCCCAGCACTTTGGGAGTCTGAGGCGGGAGAATCGCTCGTGCCCAGCAGTTTAAGACCAGCCCAGAGGACATGGCAAAACCCTGTCTCTACAAAAAAATTCGAAGGGCGCACCTGTAGTCCCAGCTACTCAGGAGGCTGAGGTGGGAAGATCGCTTAAGCCCGGGAGGTCAAGGCTGCAGTGATCCATGATCGTGCCACTGCACTCCAGCCTGGGTGACAGGGCATGACCCTGTTTCAAAACAAACAAACAAAAAAAACAAAGTGGGGGTGGAGCCCAGCAATCTGGGATTTAGCACACAAGCTTGAGACTCTGAACCATTGGTCTAAAGGAATTGCACACCCTTTTTTTTTTTTTTTTATTAAATAAACTTTTATTTTGGAATGATACTAGATTTACAGAAAAGTTGCAGAGATAGTATAAAGAGTTCCTGTATATCCTTCGCCCAGTCTACCCCAAGGTCAACATCTTACATCACCATGGTACATTTGTCAAAACCAAGAGACTGAAATTGGTATATTAATTAAAATTCAGACTTTTTTCAGATTTCCAATGTTCCCACTAATGTCCTGTTTTTGTTCCAAGATCCAATCCAGGATACCACATTGCACTGAGGACACTCTCCCTTTTCAGTTCTATTATTGGTCACCTCAGTCATCTTTCCCTGGGAAAGAGAATGCGTGGGAAAAGCTGTTGTCCTTATTATTGAACTGGGGAAACTGAGGCTTAAAAGTGCCAAGTGACCAAGTTCTCTTAGAGGGCAGTGAGAAGAAGGCCTGCCTTACTCTGTTCCCTTTCCCTGGGGACTCTTGATTTTCGGAAGCCCCTCTGGAATGTCCTACCTGGCCTAACCCCATACCACCAGTGCAGCAAGGAGGTACCCCTACTACAGTGGGTCCAGCCCTTGGAGAGACTCACTTCCTGCCCCAACACCTCTTCCCCTAGACCCTAAGGGCCAAGACAACGTCTTAGTGCCTTCAGACTTGGCAGACGGAGGCCCCGTGAAACAGAGAGAGAGAAAGGGGGAAGAGGGAAATACTTTTATTTGCCCATCCAAAATAATTAGGATAGGTGAAAAATGACCACAAGCTCTGTGTGGTTCCCTCATCAAGACATGTCGTCTGTTCTCATCCCTTGAATCTGAGCAAAGCCTTGTGATTTGCTCTGACAGAATTTAGCAGAAGTGACACTGTCCTAGTCCCAGTTCCAGGTCAAGAGCCCAAGAAGTCTTTCAGCTTCTACTCTCACTCTCTTGGAACCCTGAAGCCATCATGTGAATAAGCCTCAGCTAGCCTGCTGGAGAGGCCACATGGAGGAGAACCAAGCAATTCCAGCCAACAGCCTGTCACCTGCGAGGCAAGTGAGTAAGGCTATCCTAGACCATCCAGGCCCAGCTGAGGTTAACAGCTGACCTTAGCTCCATGAGGGATCCCAGGTGGGAGCAGCAGAACTGCCTGTTTAGCGCAGCCCAAACTGCTAACCCACAGGATTGTGGGAAAATAGAGGGTTTGTTTCTAGCTGCCAAGTTTGGGGATGGTTTGTTACACAGCAAAAGCTAACTGGTACACAATTCCGCCTCTCTCTCTTGGTAATGGGATCCCAGTTTTATTGCAGGAGGCAGTGTGCCAGTCTCAGTAGATGGAACACGATTGGTCTACTCAACCATGACAATTCTGTTCCCTGCTGTCTTAGCTTTCTTTGCAGCTAGAGGTGCAATGGTAGTTGGCTCAGGCCAAGGGTATCTAAGTGAAAATATGCAGAGGGAGAGAGCAGGAAACAGACTTCTGACTAGGTTTTACTTTCTGATAGAAGGTGACAGGTCCAGCTAGTTTGGCCCTTCCTCTTCCTCCACCCCTCCTTCCTTGAACGCAGACATGATTCTTGGGGATACAGCAGCCATCTTGGGACCATGAAGTAACAAGCACTGAGATCAAGGCAAAAGGATCCAAGATGTCACCCCTACCTTTGTGGAGCTGTTGAACCAATACCATTAGCCACCCATCTCCAGAATCCATGCTATGTGGAAAAACAATCTTCTGTTGGTTTAAACCACTGCAACCAAGGTTTTCCTACCCTTGCAGCTGAATGTAGTCCATGTAAGAGGTCATACATAGACAAAAATGCAGAGGGATCCTTGTCCTTGGGAATTTGGAGCCGGCAGCATGTGGCTCTCCAAGCGCATCTCTGTTCTCATTTCACCTTCTCAGTAATGCTTCAAAGGGTAAGGCCATGATCCTACTGTCACAGAGGTGGGAACTGGGGCTCCCACACTGCACAGTGAGTCCCAGGCCTTGTAGCTGGCGAGAGGGGTGCCCAGAGTCAGACCTTCTCCCCAGGTGCAAAGAGAATGCACCCCTGCTATCCCTTCTGCATGGCCCAGCCTGCCGGAGGCCAGGTGTGTCTTCTGGGCTCTTGAAGGTGGCAGCAGGTGCCAAGGAGGCTGCTACTGCAAGTCTGGTGTGGATGCCCCCAGGTACATCCTTAGGTCTGAGAGAGTGGACTGGACAAGCTTGGCGGGGATGGTCTCTTGCTGCAGCTGCTGGTAGGCCGCGTAGCGGTGGCAGCCCCCGAAGGAGTAGAAGTAGTCACCTCCCTGGGCCCCTTTGATCCAGAGGACATCAATGGGGGGCACGCTGTCTGGGTCCTCCTGGGGAGAAGGGGCACAGAGTCAATGGACATGGTACAAGGCTTGACAGTTTGTAAAGCAGACTTTGTCCACCTGTGCCACGCTCCTTATAAGATGATCACACTGGACTACTGTGAGAGACAACTGCTAAATATCAGGAGTTTTGTGAGCTGGTCGACATCACTTTGTAGCTTGAAAATCAGCCATGGGAGAGTATTTACACCAGAGAAATGGACAGATGCTACAAATCAGGAATTTCTCCCACACATGTATCAGTACACCACATGCACGCTGTCCATCAGGCCCTGTTGTAGACCCTGGGAACACAGTACAGCTGGAATGAGACTGAATAAGGCCCTGCCTTCAAGGGGCTCCAGTCTAGTGGGGCAGATGGAACAAGAGGTAAATATTAGAGTGACAAATGCTATAACGACAATAACACAGGTGAAAGGACAGAGATTGGGTCCACAAGGCCTCTCTGAGGTAAGAATGAAGCAGAGTACTTGGAAAGATTCAGAAATGGGGCCTGGCATGGTTGCTCACACCTGTAATGAGAACTTTGGGAGGCCGAGGTGGGTGGATCACTTGAGGTCAGGAGTTTGAGGCCAGCCTGGCCAAAATGGCAAAACCCTGTCTCTACCACAAAAATTAGCTGGGCATGGTGGTGCATGCCTGTAATCACAGTTACTCAGGAGGCTGAGGCAGGAGAATCGCTTGAACTCAGGAGGCAGAGGACGCCGTGAGCTGAGATCGCACCATTGCACTCTAGCATGGGCGACGGAGCGAGACTCCATCTCAAAAAAAAAAAAAAAAAGATAGAGAAGTGGAGTAGTTTCAATTAAGAGCCTAGCTGCCTGGGTTCAAATCTAGCTCTGCTGCTTAACAGCTACGTGATCTTTGGCAATCTTTTTGTGCCTCAGTTGCCCCATCTATCAAATGGGATGGAGATAACATATCCATCTCACAGAGCTTTTGGGTTAAATAAGTTAATATATATAAAGCACTTTAAACCATGCTTGGCACATCGAAAGCTCTCAGTAATGTATGCTGTGTATGACCTGAGGGAAGAAGATTCCACGCAGAGGGAATAGCAAACGCAAAGGGCCTGAGGCCAGAGCACCTTCACCGTATACGAGGCACAGCAAGGAGGCCAGTGTGACTAGAGTGGACTCCAGGGCTCGAGGAATGGTCAGAAAGGCCAGCAGGAGCCAGATGGTGCAGATCTGTTTCTGAGAGAAGTTGGTGGGCCCTGGAGTGTTCACAATAGGGGAGAGTGATATGATCTGATGCACATTCTAGAATGCTGTCACGGGAGAACAGACTTGGCAGAGTGGACAAGGGCACAAGGCAGGAAGACAGAGGGGAGGCCTTTGTAGGCATTCAGCAGAAGATGCTGGTCTGGATGACGGTGTGGTGGGGACAGGGAGAGGTAGATGGGTTTGGGACACATTTAGGGGGCAGGTCCGAGGGGTCTGGCAGAAGGGGTGAATCCAAGGGCAAGAGAAAAGGGAGAATCTAAGTTGACTTTCTGTTAGGGGCCCGCACAGCCAGGTGGAGAGTGGGTCATCCTCTAAGTAGGGAAAGCCTGGGGCAGGATGGGTGCAGAGTAGAGCACTCTGGGGAGACCCCATTAAGTGTGAGTAACCTGGAATGCCTCCGGCTGCTGGCCCACGGGTTCTCTCTCATGATTCCGCAAATGATTATTCAGCAGTAAGGTGCAGCAGTCACGAGCCTGCGCTCTGGAACTCGGCACACCTGACTTTGGATCTCGGCTCCTCTCCACAGCAGCTGGGGCACCCAGCCCTCTGAATAACATTCCTCACCTGTAAACTGGGAATAAGACATCCTAGAGGGCTGCTGACGAAGAGTTAGTGAGCTCATGCCTCCCGGGCATCAGTAGAGCACTGAGGAGGGGCAGCTGTGCCAGGCAGGCCTTGTGCTGGGTACTGAAGGCACGATGGTGGATGGCCAGAATGATGGCTCCCAAAGATGTCCACGTCCGAATCCTTGTGAATGCGTTACCTTACATGGGAAAAGGGCCTTGGTGGACGAAATTAAGGTAAGGATCTTGAGATGTGGAAATTATCTGAGGTTATCTAGATGGGTCGAATGTCATTATCAGCGTCCTTGAAACTGGGAAGAGGGAGCAGAAGAAGAGGTCAGAGTGATGCGGTGTGAGAAGGCCTTGGTCTAATGTTGCTGGTTTTGAAGACAGAGGAAGAGGCCAGAAGCCAAGCAGTGTGGGTGGCGTCTGGAAGCTGGGAAAGGTGAGGAAATAGATTCTCCCCTAGAGCCTACAGAAAACAGTGCAGCCCTGCTTGATGTTAGCCCAGGAAGACCCATTTTGGACTTCTGACCATAAATAAAGCTGTGTTGTTTTAAGCCATCAACTTTGTGGTAACCTACAGTGGCCCCAGAAAACTAATATAGGTGTATGTAAGCAAAGGAAGAGCTGGTTCTGGCCCTCGGAGCCTACAGTTCTAGCATGGAAGGCAGGTGTCTAAACAGGATGTTAAAAGCCAGTGAGCTGTAATCCCAGCACTTTGGGAGGTTGAGGCGGGCAGATCACTTGAGGTCTGGAGTTTGAGACCAGACTGGCCAATATGGTGAAACCCCATCTCTACTAAAATACAAAAATCAGCCAGGCGTGGTGGCAGGTGCCTGTAATCCCAGCTACTCAGGATGCTGAGGCAGGAGAATAGCTTGAACCCGGGAGGCAGAAGTTGCAGTGAGCCGAGATCGCGCCACTACACCCCAGCCTGGGCGACAGAGAGAGACAACGTCTTAAAAAAAAAAAAAAAAAAAAAAAAAAGCCAGTAGATCAGAGCTATGCAGGTGAGCACACAGGTGGCTGCAGGCCCACGGAGCTCCTAACCCAGTAGGGACGGTCAGGGAAGATGCTGACACTGAGACAGGAAGACTGAGGAAGAGTCAGAAACAAGGCAGAGACAGAAGAGGTTCTCAACAGGAGAAAGAGCCCAGTGGTGGGACAGGATATGTATGGCAGATCCCTTCCCATCTCAGCCAGTCACTGTGCTACTGTTGTGGCAACAGATAAGATGGGACAAGGTCCTCGCCCTTGTAGAGTTCACAAGAGGTCGGGAAGACAGAAAATAAAATGCAACACAAATAAATGTATGATATAATTTCTGGTGGACATAAGTGGTATCCTGAGAAACATCTCGGGCAAAGGGGAGAGCTAGAGAGGCCAGGGACCCTGACCAAGGGTGATCAAGGAGGCAGAGAGCTGAACCAGGCAGGGGGGTAGGCCCTGTGGTTGTCCGGGGAAGTGGCTCCAGGCAGTGAGAACAGCAGTGTAAATACTAGGACTGAAAGTTAATCGGGGGTGGCTGTAGAGGTGCTGGGTGGGGCTTAGGGATCTCATGTGCTCACCTTCCAAGGGTCAGGGGGAAGGGGATGCAATGTTGTGTAGGCCTAACCTGACACCTGTTCTTGCACCTGCCAGAATCACTCTGGCATTTTTTTTTTTTTTTTTTTTTTTTTTTTTTTTTGAGACGGAGTCTCGCTCTATAGCCCAGGCTGGAGTGCAGTGGCCGGATCTCAGCTCACTGCAAGCTCCGCCTCCCGGGTTTACGCCATTCTCCTGCCTCAGCCTCCCGAGTAGCTGGGACTATAGGCGCCCGCCACCTCGCCCGGCTAGTTTTTTGTATTTTTTAGTAGAGACGGGGTTTCACGGTGTTAGCCAGGATGGTCTCGATCTCCTGACCTCGTGATCCACCCGTCTCGGCCTCCCAAAGTGCTGGGATTACAGGCTTGAGCCACCGCGCCCGGCCACTCTGGCATTCTTAACACCAATGGCTCAATGGTGGAGCTGACCTTTGACCTCTTCCACTTCCCATTCAGACGAGGGCCTCCCAGCAGATACGATACACCCAGTCCCACTGTCACTGACTGTCACAGCCATGAGAACCCACGGCTTATCTCCGGGTAGTGCGGTGGCCATGTGCTGGGCAGTGGGGCCGGCTGCCTGGGTGTGAATCCCAGCCGTGCCACTTTTTAAGCGCCTGATCTTAGTCAAGCCGCTGAAATCTTCCCTGCCTCAGTTTCTCATTTGCAAAAGAGACACTATCTATCATAGGTACTCATAGGGTTGGCATAGGAAACTAAGTGACTTCCTGCAGTTCCTGGACCACTGCAAGCACTAGCGTTACAAGCACTATCATCACTACTTTAATTATCTCGTCCAATTCCCTCCTTGCTCAAATGAGGAAACAGAGGCCCAGAGAGGCCCAGCCACTTGCTCAAGGTCACACAAGAGATGCTGAGCTCCGGCTGAGCCCGGAACCACTCTGTCTCGCCTCCATCGCGGCGACCTCCCTCCTCCGGCGACCTCCCTCCTCCAAAGCCCTCCCTCCGGCTGGCTGGACTCCTTGGGGCCTCACCCGGATAGTGTTCACGAGGCTCTGCACCTTGGCGGGGTCCAGCACCGACGGCAGCGGCCGGATAAGCACGTTCAGTGGCACGTTATGCACCGCGGCGATGCAGCCCGAGTGGATGCTGCCGCCCTGCGCGCCGCCGCTCGGCCTGGGCCCCTCGGGCGCCCCCCGATCCGCGCCGGCTCTGCCCAGCATTCCTCCAGCACGCAGCCCCATCTTCGCCGCCACCGTCGTCGCCGCCGCCACCGCGGGACTCACCGCCTCCTCCGGCCTTAACTCCGGCCGGACCGTACCATTCTGCGCGGTCGGGTGGGGGGGGGGGCCCGGGCCAGGGCGCGTTTCTCCCCCAGCCCCGCCGTGGTCCGGCCTCAACCCCGCGGTCCCCAGCCGGACTCAGGCTCCGCTCGCCAGGTGCGGCCGGACTTGCGCGGGGCTCCGGCTCTCCACCGGGGGGCGCCTCCCGCCTCCCCTCCGCCGCGTGGCGTCCGGGGAGTGGAAGCGCCCGGGCGGGCTGACTCAGGGTGAGTTTGCAGGTCGCGGGGCGGGAGGGGCGCGGGTGACGCACCGGCCGCGGTGACTTAGGCCGCGGGGGCGGGGGCGGGGACGGAGAGCGCGGCGAACCTGCCCAGCCAGGATGAGTCGGCAAAGCCTGCAGTGCGCTGCTGCCCCGCTGCTAGAGCTCCTAGCCAGCGAGGTGATGAACCCCACCAGCGGTTCCACTTCCAATCTGGTGCTGGCTGTGTCTGGCGCCGTTCCAAACATTTTGCACGAATATTGACTTATCTAAACCTCAAAACAACCCTGCAAGGAGGGTATAATTGTTATTCCCATTTTACAGAAGAGGAGACTGAGACACAGAGGTTTAAGTGATTTACCCAAGATCATGGAGCTAGTAAGTGGCCGAATCCCCATTCAAATCCAGATAGTCTGGCTCCAGAGTCCGCTCTCTGCCCCACGGCTGGTTGCCTTGGTTCAGCAACAGTGACTGTCACACGGAGCCCTCAGGAATCGCGCTGACAATGTGTGGGCCCTGCCTTCGAGTTCCACACTGTCTGTTTGTATCATTACAACACTACTGGAAGGAGGTGCAGTTATAGACCCGCTTGTTCAAGATCAGCTGAAATGAAAGTTAGGTCACACAAGTCCATACTGTGGAGCCACCTAACCACCAACTCCAAGCAGGAAGGTGGACGATCCCAGACTCGGTTGAAGACAACCATGTCTCGTTTGCTTGTCTTCCTTCTCAACGTGGAGGGCACGAACATGGAGGAATGCATACTTACCCTGCCAGCCAGAGAAAACTCGAGATGGAGGAGGGGGCCGGGGTTTCTACTTTGCCTTGAGCCAGTTGCTGACACTTTCTGAATCCTGTCTGTAAAATGAAGTAATGCTGCCCCCTCACTCAAAGTTGTGTGAACTGAGAGAGTGCTCATAGTGCT
Source organism: Rhinopithecus bieti (assembly GCF_001698545.2). Lineage (NCBI taxonomy): Eukaryota > Metazoa > Chordata > Mammalia > Primates > Cercopithecidae > Rhinopithecus > Rhinopithecus bieti. The sequence continues at coordinate 1,013,920 of NW_016812222.1, read as the reverse complement.
CGGTGAATTGCGTAACATCCATTTTGCTGTTGAAGATCTTTTATTTTGGGTTCTTAGTCTCTCACAAAACCTTAGAACACTGAGACCAAGATTTGAGCCTTTCCCTTTCGAAACATAATTCCCGTGGACACCTAAATGATACTTTGTTTCAAGAAGTAGAACTGACACCCACACCTCAGCCCCAGAATTTAAGAATTAGAGAATTTCATCAAGAGGGAAGTTATCCCTTCTAAAACATCTTCCTCATTACAGGAAGTAAGAATGGCAAGATAACAGTTTCTAGAGTGGAAAAGTGGAGCTCTGGCCTGATTCTTTCATCATGGTGTACTCAGGGAGGCCTCATTTCCTGGTATCAAATTCTCTGTGTTAAGATATCTATGGCCCAATTCAAAATTGCTTAAGCAATAAGAAGGTTTGTTTTCTCACATAATAAGATGTGGTAGGCATGTCTAAGGTTGGTAAAGAGGCAGTTGAACAAAGACTCCAGTTCTGGCTGGGTGCGGTGGCTCACACCTGTAATCCCAGCACTTTGGAAGGCTGAGGCAAGCAAATCACTTGAGGCCAGGAGTTCGAGACCAGCCTAGCCAACATAGTGAAACCCTGTCTCTACCAAAAGTACCAAAATTAGCCAGGCATGGTGGCACGCGCTTGTAGTCCCAGTTACTCCAGAGGCTGAGACAGGAGAATCACTTGAAACTGAGAGGCAGAGGTTGCAGTGAGCTGATATCATGCCACCGCATTCCAGCCTGGGCGACAGAGCAAGACTCTGTCTCAGAAAAAAAAAAAAACAAAGATTCTCGTTCTGTCTATCCTTTTGTGCCATCATCCTCAGTGTTCTATTATCCTGCAGTGTGCCCTTCATGGTCCCAAGATGGCTGCTGTAGCTCAAAGCATTACATCACTACATGCGAATGTCCGCAAGTGGAAGTTAGGACATCCTTCACACCTCTATTTAAGAGTGAAGAAACCTTTCCTGGCTGGATGCAGTGACTCACACCTTCTGACCATCCACTCCTCAAGCCCTGGAGTCCACTCTAGTCACACTGGTCTCCTTGCTGTGCCTCCTCCACAGCGAACGTGTCCTGGCCTCAGGCTCTTTACATTTGCTATTCCCTCTGCATGGAACGCTTTTCCCTCAGGTCATACACAGCATATATTACTGAGTGCTTTCCCTGTGCCCAGCATGGTTTGATGCGCTTTACATATATTAACTCTTGGAACCCAGCAGCTCTATGAGATGAGTCTGTTATCTCCATCCCCATTTGATAGATGGGGTATCCCTGTGGGAGCTCTGCCCATACATTCCAGAGGTGCCAGGCCATTCACTAATGGGGGCAGGAGCTGGTGAGTAAATGCCAGTCTTCTGCTGTCACAGGTGGATGATTCAGAGAGGTGTTCTAGACCATTCAGATCTCTCTGGAACCTTCTCAGAGACCAGAAGTACTCATCCCTATTACTACAACTGACTTCACTAACACACCCTCTGTCCCATTCCTCCCACCCCTTACTTCTGCTTCCAGGGATCACCTCCCACATAAATGACTTACACTAAAGTCCCAGGCTTGCTATCAGGGAGCCAAAACTAAAACAAAAGGGAAACTTGATACTGGGTCATCCCCTATAGTTCTGTACCTTGCGTAGGTTAAAATTGCACTATTTTATTGCATGTGTGACCTTGGGCCAGTCACCTGCCTGTGCCTGTTTCCTAATCTGCAAAATGGACATACGGTCACCTAATTCACAGGGATGTTGGAAGAATGAAGAGAGATGATGTTAGGTGAGGTCCTTAGAAGAGTGCACAACACATTATAAGTGCTCAATAAATGTTTGCTGTTTGATTGCATTTTAAATTATCACAGAGCTTGAAGGTCTCTCCGTGTCTTCACTTTCAGACTAGTCTTGATGTATTAGTCAAGACTTTTGTTTGCAAGTGACAGAAAGCCAATGTGAATTAGCTTAATGAAAATGGGGATGCTTCGCTATTCCCTTGACTGAGGTGAAGCCGGGCCTCAGGGGAAAGTAAGTTGAGAGATTTCTTTTTTCTGCCCTCACTCAGCAGAGGGATTATCTCTACATGTCAGGAACATGACTGTCAACAGCAATGATACTTGGCTTCCAATAAGGGAAACCTGACAAGACAGACTTAATACAACTTAAAGTGTTTCCTCTATTAAAAAAAAAAGTCTGGAAGTAGGAAGTCCATGGCTGGGATGGCTGCTCCACGGTCACTAGTGGCTTAGGCCTTTTCTATCTTTCTGCTCCATCATTTTCGAGCAGAGTTTTCATTCCCAGGGTCACCTCCTATTCAAGATAGTTGCTGAAGTGCCAGCCATCTCATCCAAATTCCACCCTGGAAAGAGGTGGAGAAATGGAAAGGCAAAGGATATGACCCTTCCCCTTTTTAGGCTACTATCTCAGAAATTTTATATAACATTTCCCCTTGCATGTCATTGACTAGAAATTGGTCACATGGCCACCCCTGGCGGCAAGGGCAGCTGGATATGTTGTCTTCATTCATAGCGGTAATGTGCTCAGCTAAAACTGGAGTTCTCTTACTAAGGAAGAATAGAGATTGATAAGTAGCTAGCAATTGGAGCCACAGCTCTCAAGTTACAGGCCTTATGGCACAGAGAGAGGGAGAGAGAGAAAATTTCCAAGTTCTAGTCAGATGCCTACATATGAACAAACCAGCTATGGCACTGGGGGACAGAGACTTTCTTAAAAGCATAAGCCACCATTATTTATTATAATGACGTAAAGGTATGAAGTTCATTTAAAGGTAATTACTGGTCACCTGCTATTGGCTAGGCTGGACCCAGGGGATTTAGTGATCAGCAAAAAGACACTACCAATCTCTGCATTATGAAGCTTACAGTGTAGTGGAGGATTCAGATAATGGTCAAATAATCACACTGGTTAATGGAGAGTATAAAGTATACATTGATAGTAGGTGCTGCAAAAGAATGGCATGTGGTTCTGAGGAAGTGCCTTAGTCCTTTTGGCTGCCATGGCAATACCATAGACTGTGGCTTATAAACAACAAATTTATTTCTCACAGTTTCGGGGCTGAGAAATCCAAGATCAAGGTGACTCTGTATCTCCCCAACATTCATATGTTGAAATTCCAACCTCCAGGTGCTGGTGTTGGGAGGTGGGCCTTTGGGAAGTGATTATGTCTTGGGGTTCCTGGGGGCAGAGCCCTCGTGAGTGAGATTAGTGTCCTTTTTCTTTCTTTTGAGGCAGGGTCTCACTTTGTCACCCAGGCTGGAGTGCAGTGGAACTGTAAAGAAAACTTCAAATTTCTAAAATCAGGAACCTGATAATAACTAAGGAATCCTGAACAGAGTGTTGGTAGAAATACAGATGAAAAAGGCCATTTGGATGAGGAAATGAGGAAGATACTGGACGATGGAAAAAAGACCATCTTGTTATAAAGAACTTGGCTGAATTATGTCCATGTTCTAGTGCTTTATAGAAGGTAGAACTTGTGAGCAATGAAACGGGGTATTTAACTGAAGCTATTTCTAAGCAAAGTGTTTAAGCTGTGGCTTGGCTCCTCCTGACTGCTTACAGCAAAATATAAGTAGAAATAAATGAGTTAAAGATGCGACTTTTAAGTAAATAGGAAGCAAATCGTAAAGATTTGAAAAATTTTCAGCCTATCCATATTGCAAAGAATGAGAAAGAATGTTTGGGAGAAAACATTAGTCTCCATAAGGAGACTGTAACGGTTATGAACTTAATCAGCCATCCCAGCTGGAAAACTGCCATCTTGAATTGAAGGGGAAGGAGATGGGGAGGGATGAAAGAAGGCTGTTTGACTTCTTGGATTTTTCAGGACAAGACCAGAATGCAAACTATTCTTCAAGACAAAGGAAGAATGACCCTGAAGGCAATTCAGAGATCATCAAGGCTATCTCCTTGCTTTCAAAAGTCAGGGACATTGCGTTGCATTCAACAGGTTAGAGGGTCTCTGTCCAAAGCCATGGAGGAAGAGCTGCCCAGAGCTGTTGGGGTGGGGCTACCCAGAGCCCTGGGAACATGACCTCTGCTGGATAGAGCTGGAGGGACAGGACCACCACCCCAGAGGGTACAGAGGGTGGGACCAACACCATCGTGGATCTGGAAGTCTGCCTCAGTGGGCCTGGAAGCAGAGCATTTAATGAACCAAAAATGATTTTTCTTGAGTCTTAAGATCTCATGGAGTTTGCCTTGTAGTTGGGATGTAATTTGGATCTGCTATTCCTTTCTTCTTTCCTATTTTTCCCTTTTGGAATGGTCTATCTTATACCTGTCCCACCATTGTATTTTGGAAGCAAATAACTTGCTTGATTTCACAGGCTCACAGCTGGAGAACAGTTTGCCCCAGGATGCATCATACCTTGAGTCTCAGCCATATTTGACTTAGATGACACTTAGATAATAAAACTTTGGATTTTAGACTTCAGAGTTGATGGTGGAATGAGTTAAGACTTTGGGGGTTGTTGGGATGTAAGGAATGAATGTATTTTGCATGTGAGAAGGATGTGAATTTGGTGGGGGGTGGGGATGGAGGCAGAATGCTATAGACAGAAAGTTTATGTTCCTCCAAAATTCATGTTAAAATCCTAACCCCCAGTATGGTGGTATTAGGAGGTGGGTTTTTGGGAGGTAACTAGGTCATGAAGGCAGAGCCCTCATTAATGCAATTAGTGACTTTATAAAAGAGATCCCAGAGAGCTCCCTCACCCCTTCTACCATGTGAGGACATGATGAGAAGATGGTGGAACCAGAAATCAGGTCCTTACCAGACATTGAATCTGCTAGCCCTTGGATCTAGGACTTCTCAGTCTCCAGAACTGTGCGAAATACATTTCTGTTGTTTCTAAACCACCTAGTCTACGGTAGTTTGTTACAGCAGCCTACACAGACTAAGACAGCCATGATCTGATCTGCATTTCTGAAAGATCCCTGTGGCTGCTGTGGATGGAGGGAGGGAGGCCAGGGAGGCAGAATGGATCCAGGGAGACCAGGGAGAAGACTGGTACAGTTGTCTTGATAAGAGATGATGGTGGCTCTGGACCAAGGTGGAGACTGAGAAGATGAAGAGGAAAAATTGACAGGACCTGGTGGATTGGGTGGTAGGATGGGGAGACAGAGGTGAGAGAGATGACCTCTGGGTTTTGTGACTGCAGGAGTGGATGGGTGCTGGTGTCATTCACAGAGGTGGGATGCCCCAGAGGAGAAGCAAATCACAGCTTCAGACCTGGGCTGGTCTCTGGTGCTTTTGGGATATCAAAGTGGAGGTGGCCTGCAGGCAGATACAGATTTGCAGCTCAGAGAGGAGGCTGGAATTGAAAATGTTAGTGTATGGGCTGTCTCATGTAGGTAGAAATTGAACCCAGGGGTGTAATTAGATTGCTTTAGGAGAGTATACAGAGCAGAAAGTGGGTTCCTTCCTTGGGTATCGGGTAGGTGAGTCTGCAGAACTGCTAGGTGGAGCAGCCAGACAAGTAAGAGAACCAGATATGTCATGTCATGTCATGTCATGGAGGTCTTGAAGCTCTTTGAGGACGTCGTAAAAAGCAGACTGGATCCATGTGCCAGTTGAGGTACTCTGGACTGCAGATAACAGGAACCTGATTCAACTGACTGAAACAGTAAACTCATGTCTTCAGGTATATTCAAGTAAACAGAAGTCCACAGGCAGCAAGCACCATGAGTGGGATTCAGGGTGGTGTTTTCATTGGCTCTGTGATGTCATAAAGGACCCAGGCTTTTTCCATGCCCCTGCATTGCCATATGTGGTGTAGGCTTCATGCTAAGGCCAGTTCATTTCATGGTCACAAGATGACATGCTTCTCTGTTCACATTTGAGGGGAAGAGGAACTGGACTTCCTTTCCTTTTAAGAAAAAGGAAGCAGCAAGTTTTCCATATCCTTCCGGCAACCCTCTCCTTAAGTCTCATTGGCCAGAATTAGGTTATGTGCCCATTTCTGAACCATGGGAGATGTTAGTATTCTTAGACCAGTAAAGACTACCTCTTAAGCTGATGTTCAGTCCCCAGATTGCATGGTTGCTAATCCAGGAGAGGGGTGGGGTGGAATGGTTATTGGACCTGCATAACTGGGCTGGATATGGCTGATGGAGACCCAGCATTCTTTCCCACCTCCCTCTAGGGTGCCTTCTAGATTGCATAGTTGGAGAGTTAAAAACTATATTTCTCAGATCTCTTTGCAGCAAAGATACTAACAGGGAATTAAGTTCTACCAGTTAGATGTACTTCCACGAGATATGGATGGCAGACGTGGGCTGGGGCCATCTTCCTACTGGTTTGACTCTTGCTACTGTCAAGATCGTCTTGGAAGTGTTAAGATTTTCTGTAGCAGTGTTCCAGCATTGTGCCACCAGCACAGTGGGAGACAGGAGACAGTTATAGAGGCAGTGGCAAGGGCCTGCTGATCTCTGGGTTGCACCTATGATGTGGTGTTCTTCAACTCAGTAGTTCCAGTGCACCCTATTGACCACCACCAACCCCCACTCCACACCCTCCCCCACCACTCACTGTGGAAGAGGCAGGTGCTGTCTCAGTGGGAGCAGTTCTGCAGTGGAGTTCTGGACTCCAGCAGATGGCTCACTTCTTCAGCCCTTCCACAAATTTTGTCAGCAGCCAATTATTGAAGTATTAAATCCTTTCTCCTTCAAAGGGATTTAATACATGTTTATAAAATGCTGATCTAGAGTGGTTTCTGTTCCTGGCACCTAAAACAAACATAATGGATCCAATAGCCAGTCATGGGCAGTGAATGTGGGTGGTTAAGGGATGCAGCAGGTGCCTGGGTTTCTCAAAACCCCACCGGCAAGGCAGGCAGATCACTTGAGGCAAGGAGTTCGAGACCAGCCTGGCCAACATGGTGAAACCCCGTCTCTATTAAAAATACAAAAATTGGCCGCATGCAAGGGCTCATGCCTGTAATCCCAGCACTTGGAGAGGCTGAGGTGGGCGGATCACAAGGTCAAGAGATTGAGACAATCCTGGCCAACATGATGAAACCCTGTCTCTACTAAAAATACAAAAATTAGCTGGGCATAGTGGCATGCGCCTGTAGTCCCAGCTACTCAGGAGGCTGAGGCAGGAGAATTGCCTGAACCCGGGAGGCAGAGGTTGTAGTGAGCCAAGATCATGCCACTGCAGCCTGGCAACACAGCGAGACTCTATCTCAAAAAAAAAAAAAAAAAAAAAAAAAAAAAAAAAAAAATTAGCCAGGCATGGTGGTGCATGCATGTAATCCCAGCTACTTGGGAGGCTGAGGCAGGAGAACTGCTTGAACCCAGAAGGCAGAAGTTACAGTGAGCTGAGATTGCGTCACTGCACTCCAGCCTGGGCAACAGCAAGACTCTGTCTCAAAAAAACAAACAAGAAACCATTGGAGATTTTGCAGAGTTAGGGGAAGATTCCCACAACTGCTGTTGTTGTTGAAAACAGCTAGCACATTGCTCAGGAGGCAGCTGCTTGTCCAGAGGTGTGTGGAGGGAAGGCGGACAGGCACCAGGTAGACAGTCTGCAAACTGAGTGCACTGCTTACACAGGAGGAAACCGACAAAGAGGCCCCAGAGGAGGCAGGTTCTAGCCTGCAGCATTCCCATCCCATTACTCGGCATCCATCCGTTAAAACATGCAGGTTATGCTTCTTGGTAAGTCTGAGTTGAGGTTAGGCGGCAGGGTTGGTGGTCCCCACTGGAGTTTTCAGTAAGGTGAGACAGATTTGTATTTTGAAGAATCACTGAGGCAGCTATCGAGGACGATGTATTGATTGACTTGAACACTTTTGGTGACAGGTAGCTCAGAAGCTCTATGGGCAACTCACTGTTTTTGGACAACTTTGCCAGCTGAGCCAAAGTCAACATTTTTGCCCGCTTCTACTCACTGAATATGTGACCATATATGACTGGGCAGAGCAGTAGGGGATGAACTGGGGAAGAATATTGGGGTTGTAAACTGGCTGTCCACAGACACATGTGGACCACAGTTGTAATTGTTTGGTAGGTGTAATTTGAATCTCTATTTTTCTCTAAATCTAATATTTCTCTAAAGTGAGTATACTCTTTCCAATTAGTCACAGGCTTCACCTTCCCTAATGTCTTAAGACAACTGGCTTCACTCACATGTTATTAATCAGGTTTTTAAACCCTTATTTGAGGAATATTAAGGATTGGGGATGCCTGAGACCTTGTAAATGCCAAGGGACCCTTGGGTCTGTGTGACCCTTGGTGGCAGCTACAGGCTGGTCAGGCTATAGAGAAGAAAACGGAGTGGAAAAATACTGTCTCTAGGATGCCCTCCCCTTCTTCTCATTCCCCCTTTCACCCCCACACCCTGCTCCAATCAGAATGTCTAGAGGCGATGGTGAGTGGCCAAAGTCCCTTTAATATCCCTGAATTGCGTTACAAGTAATACTGCTGGAGGTGGGGAAGGGATGGGGGTTTGGGGGTGAGTTGGGATAGGACGGAGGAGGAGCGCCAAGCGCTCGTACAAAATATGGCCAAAAGGCTTAGCATGCATGGAAAATTATTGCTGTCAGAAGTTCCTATTTACAGGGTCAACACCCTCCATAATTGCTTCTGCTACCCCTCTCCCTCCCACCATCCCTGCAGCCTCCCTTCCCGCTGGGCCTGGAGCTGAGCAAAGGCCCATTCACCCCTCTGGAGCCCTGGGGAAGTGCCCCTGCTGCAGGGGTGCCTCCAGTCTCCCCCTTCTTTTGTGGCTAAGATGAGGGGAGAGGAGGATCTGAGAGTCCAGGACTCCTGCCCGCAAGCTGGGTGCAGAGCAATGGGGCAGAGGCGTGTGCTTAAAGCGGAGGGGGCCGGGGCCCGTGCGCGTGGAGGTGTGTGCTTCGGTCCTCGCCCGGGCATGCAAAAGCGCAGCGGAGGAGGTAGTGGCGGCCAACGGGCGGGTGGCTGGCAGCCCGGCCCCTCTGTCCGGGAGAGTTGCATAGACGTGGCCGGGAGAGAGCGCCCCTCCCGGGGAGCAGGCCAGAGGCCCCAGCGGGTCCGGGGCTCAGTCGGTCCCTGGAACCTGGGGTCCCTCGGGAAGAGGAATAAATAAGAAATCGAGGAGGCTCCTCTCTCCGGGCCGCCTGGAGTGGCAGGGTAAGGTTCAGGAGGGCGGGGACCTGCCCCACGCCTGGACCTCCTGATGCTCCCTCACCCCACAAGTTGAGGGTCAGCAAGTTGCCCCCGCCCCCCCATTCTCGAGTCCCTTTCCTTAGTGAGTGCGGGCTCTGGTGAGGGTGGGTTTCTCCCGAGACGCGGGGGTGGGTGTGGTGGGGGCAGCCTTCTGTGGTCTGTGCTGTCCCTCTCCTTGCCTGGCTTCCTGACCTCCCAGTCCAGCTGGGGAAGCCAGACTGTCCCTGGGTGAGGCCAAGAGATTAAATAGAATAATAAATAGATAAATAAATAAATACGCAAATAAATAACTGGAAGGACCCAGCCAGACGGGGGAAGGGCATTGGTGAGGTGCTCCAGACCTCCCCCCAACAAGTAAGGAAGGGGATCTGTGGCCCTGGGGATGGGGGAAAGTGCTCAGAGAGTCTGGGGGTAGGGCAGCTCCAGATTGTGGAAGCCCAGGTTGTGCCGGGGAGAGAGGGGTTACATTAGGGGGCAGGGCCCTGAAGTGCCCCTCAAGCCCCCTCCAGGTTAGGTAAACTCAGAGGGGTGAGAACTGCTAGAGAGGTGAGGGGATCTGGAGCTGGGGCTGGGAGTGGGTGATGAGATCCCCATGGACTGAAGAGAGTAGGAAATGTGTGTGGGAGTGTGTGTGTGTATGTGTGTGTGTGTGTATGGCCAGACCTAAGGCCTGAGCATGGATGGGATCAGGGACAGATTGGAGACTTCAAGAAGGGTGAAGATTAGATCCCCAGATGGGCACACTCTGGGAGACTCAGCAGAGGCCAGAGGGATGGTCTGGGGTTGGATTGTGGTCTCAGGGCAGCAGGACCTGCGTCCAGGTATGGATGGGGAAACTGAGGCAGGTATAGGCGTCAAGGGTATAGGTATGCGGCTTTCATTGGGGGCTCCAACAGAGGAATGGTCAGAGAGATTCAGCTGAGAAGCCACAGAAAAGATCTAGAAGTTAGAAGAGCAGCGCGGGGTCTGGGCGGGAGAAATTTCCGGCTCTGGGGCGCGGGAGAGGTGCGGACCTGGTGCCTGAGTTGGGAGCCTTGAAGGCGCGGACAGGGGGTCAAGGTCCGAGGGGTGGCCGGAAAGGACGCAGTGGGTAGGGGGACGCTGGGGAAGACGGTGCTGTAAGTGAGTCGTGGGTTTGGGGGCTGGAGAGAAAAGTTCAGGGCTGGTCAGGGGTCCCCAAGAGAGGGGCATGGGCAGGGAAACGCAGCCAGGGGTGGGCGAGGGCGCTGCGGGCGCAGGTGGCGGGCCCGAGGCGCGTGGAGAGCGAGTTCCAGGCGCGCGGGCGAGGCGGAAGGCTCAGCTAGCCGGGCCAGCAGGGGTCGGCGGGGGCGGCTCGGCCCCCTTGACGCAGGCTGCCTCGCAGTGCTTGTGGAGGTAGGACTTGAGCGCGAAGCTCTTGTCGCACTGGCGGCAGCGGTAGTGCTTGAAGGCCGAGTGCGTCTGCATGTGCGCGCGCAGGTTGGAGCGGTCGGCGAAGGCCTTGCCGCAGTGCGCGCAGCCGAACGGCTTCTCGCCAGTGTGCGAGCGCATGTGGCCCTGCAGCAGCCAGGGCCGCGAGAAGGCCTTGCCACACACGCCGCACTTGTGGCGCAGGTTGTGCGTGAGCACGTGCATGGCGAGCGCGGGCATGGACACGTAAGCCTTGCCGCACGTCG
>NW_016812222.1:997651-1002564 GCF_001698545.2 Rhinopithecus bieti | reverse complement strand
CCCCGCGTCCCCCGAGCCCCCCGCGTCCCGCCGCCTCCGCCCCGCCGCCGCCGCGAGCGCCCGTCCGAGATGAAGAAGGCGTCCATGGAGTAGCTGTCTGTCACGGCCGCCTCCCCTCGGAAGTAGCGCGCGGACAGGCTGGACTGCGGGCTCTCGGGGTCGCTGTACTCCTCCGGCGCCGCCGGCGGGTACGCGGGCTCAGCCGGGGCCAGCTCCAGGCCCGGCTTCTGGTCCGCATCGTAGCTGCTCGGGGGCAGACAGTGCGGAGCGTACCCTGGAGAGGCGAGAAGTGGAGGGGCGGTGAGAGGAGGCGCCGAAGCGGGTTTCCCGCTTTGAGCAGGTCATCCTATGTGCCCTGCAGCTCAGCGCCCCTGTGGCAGCCCCGTCAGTGGTGGTCTCCGACCTGCACCTCAGCTCTTCGTGTCAGACAGCCTGGGTTCAATTCCTTCCTCCGTCGACTGCAGTGCAAATAGCCACCACCCCATCCTACGGAGTGTGGGGCCAGCACGGTTCTACAGAGCGTACCTTCACTATCAAGTGCTCACAACCACGGAGTGATGGTCTTATTATAATACCCACTCTACAGGTAGAGAAACTAAGGCACAGAGAGATGCAGCAGTCGGTCTAACCTTAGAGTCAGTAAGTGATGGAGCCCTTGCCAGTGTGACCCTGAAGCCCATGCTGTCTCTATTCCAACAACATTCTGCCATTGCAGTCCTGTGACTTCTTTGGATCTCAATTTTCTCATCTGCAAAATGCAGCTTGTGATTGGACACCTCCTTCCAGGGTCGTTGGAAGGACTGAGTAAAGTGACGATAATAAACATGTATTAGGCTCTTACTGTTTGCCAGACTGCCTCAGTGCTTTACACATGTTAACTCTAATCGTCACAGACCCAAGGAAGTCGACACTATTGTAATCCCCATTTTATGTGTAAGGAAATTAACAAAGAGGGGGAACATACAGTAATTGCTATATAAATGTTAGCTATTATAATTATGCTTTTTACTTGCTTGAAGATAGTCTCCTCCTCCACTACACTGTGAGCTCCCTAGGGTTGGATCTGTATGCCCAACACATGCCTGGCTCAAAGTAGGTGTGCGATGAATAGATGTTGCACAAAGGAATCACAATCCAGTTAGACCCACCTGCCAGGGTTGCTGGAGCATTTAAGAGGGGTCAAGTGTGTGGCATGTAATAGGTGCTACAGAAAGGGGACTTCCTCATACCTGCTCCCAAGCCTGCTTTGCTCTATGCTCCTCTAGAAGTCATTGGGAGTCCCCAGTGAGAATTCACCTTCCCCTCATCCTCCCACTTAACTGGAGTTAGACCAGGAATCCTGTCTGCCAAGGGTTTGAGTGATGGGTGGGTGGGCAGGCTGGAGTCTCCCAGGGGATTCCATAGGGGGTTCTTATAGGCAGGGGCCATTCTGATTTGCCTCTGCCTCCCATGGCCTAGGCTGGTCCTAGCACCTTCCCTGGAACCCTGGGGGCTGGGCTCCCTGTCGAGTTTCTGGCAGACAAACTTTTCATCCTGGCACTTGATGAGCAAGTGATTCCATTGTTCTGTGATTCCACAGAACAATGAAGGTTAAGTCCCTTTCAGAGGTTTCCCAGCTGGGGAGTGGGATTTGACCTTCTCCTGGTGACCCCTGAAACCGATAACCACTCCTCCTTCCCTTCTCCCCGTAGCCTCCTTCGCTGAAGTGAGCAGGTGGAAGAGGGTTTTCTAAGGGGAAACAGGATTCCAAGATGTTCAGACTTTTCGCTGGGTATTCTGGTCAGGTTTGGTTCCCTACACAGCCTGATTCAGCCTCCAGGCCTTTGCCTCTCATCTGGCATTTGAGATGGACACAGGGTGAAGTCTGTGTGCCCCTGAAAGCAAGGGTGTGCCCTCATTTTTATCTCTGTCCCTTCAGCAGCCAGCACAGGGGCCTCTGCACATAGAAGTGATTGTGGATTGAGGAAGTGGATGACCTAATAGGGAGGGGCTCTGTGCTTGGATATAAAGGGGGATAGTAATAATGGCAATTTTTTAATCTGGGGAGAGGAGATGCCCAGCCTCTCCGAACCCTATGTCTTCCATCCCATCTGCCTCTGGTCTGGAGATCCCCCTGCTTCCCACTCCAGGAACCAGGCCTGGTACTCAAGTCCCAGAATGTTCAGGAGTGTTGTTTCAGATTGAGTTAAATACCTGTCAGGCACTCCCAGACCCCCCTCCTTCTCCTTCTGTATTTCTTCACGTTGTAATTCCTGGTGATGATAATAATAGCTAATATTCATTGAGCACTTACCGTGTGCGTCAGTCTCTGTGCTAAGTGCTTCGCTCCCATCATCTCACTGCATCATCACGAAACTGCTCTTATCACAGATAAGGAAACTGAGGGACAGTGTGGTGATGGCCCTTGCTCCAGGGATGGAGCAAGGATTGGAATCTACTGCCCCCTTGGTTTCCCACATAGTGGGAGGTCCTCCAGGAAGGGGCTGTGGCTGAGCTCTTCACCTCCCATTCCTAGGGCCCTAGCTAGTAGGCACTTAATAAGTATTTGTGGAATGAATGATGACGATTTGTGAGGCCAGCCTCACTCCCCAGCCTAGCAGGACCTGGTAGACAGTCCTGTCCACCTGGTCTCAGGGCAGGTCTGCACCTCATGGGGCCAGGGCCATGGAAGGGGAAGGGTGATTTGGTTCTCCAACACAGATTCCATCTGGGTGCCTTTGGGCAGGTTGTGCCTCGGGTCCTTTTTTTTTTAATGGGATTTATTTGGAGGGGTGACTGATCATGTAACCAGTGCCTTGCATGTTCTATTATTAAAGAAGGATGACATATTGGATAAGAGTACAGCTTTGGTGCCAGACAGCCTGGATTGTTTTGGCTCTACTATTCCCAGTGGTGTGACCTTGGACAAACGATTTGGCCTCTATGTGCCTCTACCATTTCAGTAAGGGGTCGTCAGTAAACAGACAATATATAAACAAATAATAACCAACACTCCCAGAGCACTCCTGTGTCAGGCACTCTTACAGGGGCTTTCCACACATGAATGCACTCTACCCTCATGACGCACAAGGTGGTACCATTTTACAAAAGAGGAAACCAAGGCACAAGGAAGTTAAGTAACAAGCCTAAGATTGTGCAGCTAATAAGTTAGAGTCAGGATTCCAGCCCAGTGGCTGGCACATTTTAAATCCACCATGCATGTTGGCTGTTACTGTGAAGAACAATAACAATCTCCCCAGATGGGTTTCTGTGCTGCAGCTTTCTTGGCGTCTGCCCCAACACATTTTGCTGCTCCTCTCTGGGCCTCTGTTTCCTCACCCAGGATGTGTAATTTCTATTTCACGTTCTGATGGGAAAATTTCTGGTACATGGTAGGAGCTCCATCAGTGAACCAGAGCGTTCTCAATGAGGTGCTCTGCCCATGGCGCCCTCTGCTGGTGGCCTTCAGCACTGTTGACTTTACTCCTGTTGCAAGGGGCTCTTTATAAAGAAATAGGGGCGCCTTTAACAAAGGCTGCTCATTTGCCTAGGGAGGGATGCAGAATTGTCTTCAGGATAGTAATTGTGAGCCCAGACCAGACACCCCGTCAGTGGATTTTGGCATGGGTTGACAGCATCCTATGAGAGTTTGTGTGGTCATGTTAGGAGGAAGTGGTTCTAACTTGCTTTGTGACTGTGGCCAGGTTGCTTAACCTTCCTGGGCGGAATCTATACATGAGAAAGATTGACTGGAATGGTCTAAAGACCCTTTCTGCGTCATGGCCGAATCGGTCCCTCCATGATGCTCTTTGTCCCCTCCACTCCTCGCTCCTCCAATTCCAACCCGTTTTCCTCAGATTCACAGACATCTCCCTATGCAACCTTGGGCAAGTTACTTAACCTCTTTCTGCCACACCTGTATAAGGGAGTTCATAATAAGGTTGAATAAATGAATGCATGTAAAGTGCTTAGTACAATGCCTGACACATAATAGCTGCCCTCTCGAGCTGTTATTATTATTGTTGTTGGTAGTATTCCTGTGTTTCCTGGTGATATCCTTCTAATCTGCCAGAGAGTAGGAGATACACATGGGTGTCTTACGCTGCTGTGTGACCTTGAGCAAACCACCTCACCTCTCTGAGCCTCAACCCTGGAGACTTCTTTAGGAGACTAAAAGCCATACTTTAACCTGATGCATGGAACCCAGACACGTACCCTCCTCTGTCCTAAGGGTGACTATAGAAGGCTGAGATACCTATCCTGCAACTGACAGGGTGAGACAGGACTCTTGTTTGGGTTCCCACAGAGATAGGGATGGTCTGGGATTCAGAGAAAAGAGAATCTCAGATGAGATCTCTCATCCTGGCCCTTGAATTCAGACCCTAGCTGTGTGACCTTGGGTAAGTCGCATAACTTCTCTGGACTCAAATCCTCCATTTGAGGAAAGAGGACCAGAGCCACCCATGTCACGTAGGGATATGGGGAGGGACCAGAAATACTTTGGAGATGTGCACATGTCTCCTGGGAATGACTTGGGTTTTCCCTGCCCAAGAGTCTTGATATTTTAGGCTGAAGGTCCAGAATCTATCTTTTTAAAAATTAGCACTCAAAGGAGTCGTGAAAGGTAAATTTATGAGAATTAAGATGCTGGGCCCTCTGCAGACACTGTCTCATTTAGCTACCTGACCCCCTGGGGGCATGGAGGGGCATATGTAACAAATACTACTACTGTTACTGCTGGTGCCTCCAACTAACACCAGCCTTCCTGTAAGCCAGATATCGCCCTGTGCCCAGAGGCCCAGAAAGGGGAGAGGATTTGCCCAAGGTCACTGGAGAGGGAGGTGGCAGGTTTGAAACCTTCCAAGGCCTGTGTTTTTTCCAAAACACCAGAGAGGGCATGGAGACTTGCTGGGGAAGAGATCTTCAATTGGTGG
>NW_016812222.1:990651-997133 GCF_001698545.2 Rhinopithecus bieti | reverse complement strand
CGCAAACACTCCCACAGTTAGGCTGTGGTGGGGTGGGTGGGGGCATGGGGTAGTAGGGGCATGGAGAAGCTGTTGTGGAAAATGCTTCAGGCCCTTGTAAATATTTGTAAATCATACTTAATAACAGTAATGCCTATCACTTATTGAGCACTTACTTTGTGCAAGGCACCCTGCTAAATACTTTGTGCACATTAGCTCACGTCTAAGGTCACTTCCCTCCATGCCCTTGTTCTGCAGAAGCTGAAGACCAGACAAGGGCCTTGACCCACCTCAGGTCACAAAACAAGTTCTCATCAGAGCTGGGTTGGCCTCCTTTTCTTTTCTTTTCTTTTTTTCAGTCTAGGACTCCTTTCCCCAGTCTCTCCCAGACTCCCAAGGTGCCAAATTTTCTCCAGGGAATTCCTAGCCTCAGCCTCGCCTCTCTGTCCCAAAATGGGCAGAAAAAGACAGGGGCCTGGTGGTGGGCCAGCTTCCCAGGTGGCCCACTTTCCTGAGGAGGGCTGGGCCCTGCTGGGTGGTGGGGGCTGGAGGGGCTGCTGTATGGGTATATTTAGACCTGCTTCTTGCTGTGCCAGGGCCTCGGGCCTCGAGAATCAGCTCCAGCCAGCTGAGCAGAAAGCCAGGTCTGTCAGCAGCAAAGCGGGATAAAAATAGTTTCTCCTGTCTGCTCACAGAGCTGGGCAAAGGGGCTGGGTACCTCCCCCTCCCCTTATTATAGCATCTTTGTTAGCGGTTCCCTGGGCACTGGACCAGAAATGACACCCACCTCCTCCAAAGGCCTGGCAGCTGGTACATCTGCCCACGGGGAGGAGGTCCCTGAGTCCAAATGAGCAGTGGACAGAGTGAGCTCTGGCCCAACATGACCAATACTGCACGGCTTGGGGCTGATGCCCACTGACCCAGGTCCAAGAAACTTCGAGACAATTCCAAGGCTCTTCCCCACCACCCCCACCTCTTGGAATTCCCCGTATTCTGGTCTTTCCTGACTGTGACCCAATTCCTGTGGCCTACAGGGAGGTCCAGAGCTCTGCAGGAATCAATAGGAAAGATTTTTCAGGGGGGTGTGGAGATTACAGTGAGTGGCTCAGGGTCTTCAGTTGCCCATCCTGGTTGGTGGAGCTGCCTCCCGCTCCCTCGGGGGGATCTCCAGGGGGCCCTTTCTGGGCTTGCTTCCGGAGACAGGGTGTGTTGGTGCAGTGCTCCACCTCGTCTCCCGGCCTCCTACTTTCTGCTCTGCCCCCCCTCTCTCTAGAAGGCCCATTCCAAACCCCTCCCTACCCAAAGGCTGGCAGTAGACACTTCACTGCAGGGGAGTCCACAGCTGGGAAGGAGACCAAGAGGCCTGAGGGACCCCATCTCTCCTGGCAGAGGGCCTCCAGGCTGTGGGGGCCCCTAGAAACTGTAGATGTAGCACCCACCAGGGAGGTGTGACAGGGCACCCCATTTATGCTCTTGTGACTTCAGGCAAGTCATGGCCCCTCTGTGACCTCAGTTTTGCCTCTGTAGGTTGGAGTGAATCCTCCCCTGCTCCCCCTGTCCTTTGCCCACTGTGGATTTGTGTGGCCAGAGAGTGCCTTTGGGATATGTAGATTGCTGCACTGACATAAGGGACTTGGTGTACTCTCCCACCCTCCTTCAGCAATCAAAGACTGAGACTCTCTAAAGTGTGGAAGCTCAGCTCAGGACCCTCATGACCCTCTCGTAACCCCAGGCTTTAGAGGAAATCAGGGGTTCCCAGATTCCGTATCTCACGTGGGTCTTATCATTCCACACGTCCACTGAGCCCTGTTAATTCACAGGAAAATTAGATTTCTGGGTCCCTACAAGGTCAAAGCTGAAAGAGATCATATTCAACTGTTTGATATCATGAAAGGGAAACGGAGGCTGGGAGGAGAGGAGAGACTAGGCCAGGACCACCCGGAAGGCTAATGGTGAATCTAAGACTTGAACTCAGCCCAGCCTTGAGAATAGATCTGGACATGACCTTGGACTGGAAACTGGGACCCAGCGCTTTGCCCTGGACCTGTTCATAGATACTGAAATTTGAAATTGGACATGGATTTGTCCTGGATAGCAGACCTGGACCTATAACCTCAGACACTGACCTTGTACCTAGTCCTTGGGCCTGGTCCTATACCTGAAGTTTGACCTAGGCATTGGACTGGGACCTCAGATCTGTACTTGGATGATTGGACTGAATGTTAGACCTCGACCTAGACTTTGACCCTGGGCCTCTGACTTGTCTTTAACCCAGACCTTGGACCTGGACCAAGGCCAAGTTACCAGGGAAATGGGTGGTTAGAGAAGACTCAGATGGGCCTGCTGTGTGTCCATGGGCACCTCCCCAGACTTCTCTGTGCTCACTCTTCCAAAAGATTGGGGAAGCCCTTTTGCATCACTGCTCCCCAGAGGAACTTTCTGAGGTGTGGAATGGATGTGTGGCAGCTGGGGACATTGGGCCGGGCTCCCAGGCCTGGCGTGGAGCGACTACCTGGCGCCATCAGAGGGAGTGAGAGGAAGTGGGCGCTGGTTTAATGTGGTCAACTAGATAAGCCCATGGGTAGAAGTAGGAGAGTTTCCTCAGCTTGCTGGGAGAGGCTTAATGTAGCTGCAGAGGGCAGACAACTGCGTTATTGGATTGGCATTGATCCCTCATCTGCCTGAGTTGGATGCACTCTGAGAGGGCATGAGGGCAGGACAGGGTGGGGATGCAGAGGAAGGGGGGCTTGGCTCCCAGCTGGGGTTCAGAGTTAAGGTAGAGGGGAGGCAGACACTCCAAAAGACATTCTTGGCAGGGGCCCACAGAGACCACTGACATGCATATGGGTGGGCCACCTTCTCTGGGGTGGCTGAGAGTCCCAGCATCCAGGATGGGGGCTCTGGTCTGGGGAAGGCCTGGTGGAGTTGGAGGGTGAGGTTAGCAGAGGGTTAGGATGATGTGAGTTGGCATCTCCCAGAAAGACTGAGTCTGTGCTCAGAATCACCCAGGGAAGAAAAGGGGAAGGGAAAGCAGTGGAGGAGCAAGAGAGGGATCTTACAGGAGGGGACAATGAAATTAGATCGATTCCCACTTATCAGGGAGCTCTGCAGAGAGACCTGGTGCTTTCTCCATTTTGGGGGCTCCCCTTTCTTATTTAGGGGTTCTGTGGGCTTGAGGGGACCCTGGAGCACAGACACACTTGCTGCACCCTCTGCTCTGCCTGGTGGTAGAGCTGAAAGGGAGTAGGAAGGCAGAGAAGAACATTGCTCGTGTGTGTGTGTGTGTGTGTGTGTGTGTGTGTGTGTGTGTGTGTGTGTGGAGGAGGAGGAGGAGTCCTCCAGGAATTCTCCAGCATTCTCAGGCATTCCCAGAGCTGGGGTACACCTCTTTAATTTGGGGTTCTGCATCTTTATCAGCTAGGAGCATGTGGGTTCTCTGACCTCCACATTCACAAGCTCCCTCAACCCCTGCTCCCCCCACCCAGGTTTTCCTCCCTCCAGCCTCCTCCTGACCCTGCAGCCCGAGCTGCAGGAATGGCTTGTAAGAAGATCTTTCTAATAACTGGAACTATCTCCAGCCCCAGGCCTCCCCTTCCCTCCCTCCCTCCCTCCCTCCCTTCCTTGCTTCTCCTCCCTCCCTCTCCTCATCTTCCCCCCTCCTCTCTTTCTCCTTGTTTACCCAGCACACTTACACACGCTGAGAGAGAAAAACGTCGGCTCAGCAATTTTTCACACTTCCCTCAAATGCTCAGCAAGGTTATTTCCGGCAGAGCGGAGACAACGGGCCACCAGGAGCCGGCAGGCTTTCAGCAGACCCCTAGCACCCTCCACCCACCCAGGGAATAAGGGATCCCTCACTGCCCAGTCTGGCCACACCCCAGGGAGGGAAGAGGCCCCTGAAAACAGGACAAGGCAGACTTTATATTTCTAAGTCATACCTAGGCTTGGTCTCTGGCACTGACTTTCCACTGCAGACACTGCCAAGGTGGTCAGGCCACGGTGCCTGTCCTCAACATGGGGTAGCCTACTGAGACCAAAGCCAAGAAAAATGCCTGATCCCAGAAATGCCGCTACCCTCAGCCAGGTGGCGTATGTTCAGTGGAGCCCTAAGGAAAACCTGACAATGGCCTCCCAGCCTCCTGTTAGACTCTTGTGCAGGCATCTCCAGTGCTTCACACTCCATACTTGACCTTCACAGAAGCTGAGCTTGTCAAAGTTGGAAGGATGCTTAGTTTATGCCATCAAAACTTTCACTGCTGGGGAGGCTGAGGACCAGAGAAGGGAAGGCGCTTGCCCAAGGTCACACAGCAAGTGAGAGATCTAGAGCCCCGGCCTCCAAGTTTCAGGCCAGGTTTCTGGCTATCAGGATAGCCTCAGGATTCCTGAGAGGTGAGGGAGTTGGTCTGGAGCCCCATGGGGAAAGGGACAAAGACAGAGGTGGTTCTAGGGTGTTAAACCCAGTGGAACCTCTGCAGAAACACCCTGCTGGTGGCTCTGCACCCGCCCTGCTTCCCACTATTCACTCAGGGGCTCCTTTCAAAGCTGTTTTGGACTGAATTCAAGGCAAGGCATTCTCTTGCCTCCCTCCTGAAGAACAGCCTGCAGTTTTGGCTGTGAATGGGAAATTCTCTGGGCTTCTCTGGGTTTCCTCAGCTGGCCTGGGGACAGGACCAACGGGGCTTCAGGGGCTGGAATCCCAGAGCTTTGTGTCAGTCCCTTAAGGGATCCATATCCCAAGCTTGCAGATATTTCAGTTTCCACCAGCTTTGAGCACACACTCTCCAGCTTTGGCATGGCCCCAGGTCCACCCTCTGTCCTGCCAGCCCTCAGTCCAGCTCAGCCATGTCCCTGGGCTTCTGTCCTCCACCTCAAGAGGCCCTACGATCACGAAAAGAGGACAGTAGAATAAGGGACATGTGGACAGAGGAGAAGGGGTTTCTGTGAATGATCTGGGGGAGGCTAGGGGATGAGGGGCTGTAGCTGTATCCCTGATCACTCTGTAACTTCTTTGACCTTGATGAGGTCACAAAGCCCTTTGCCCCGCACTCTCTCTCTCTGCCTGGTGTGGCAGAGTGATGGAATGTGGGTGAAGTGCTTGGAAATCCCAGAGGTGGAAGCCCCCACCCTCCCAGGCTCCTGTCTTTGCCATCTCAGTTCCCCCCTCATTCTCAGCCTTTTCTTTTCTCCTCTCTCAATTTCTCTCTCCCCACCCCCATTCCCCCCCAACACACCCCAAAGCTGCCACATGTGATGTCAGATCTCTCACTACCAAAAGGATACCTCCTCTCCAGACACCTGCCCTGGTGGGGGCCATCAGGGGAGAACCCCTTTATGATCCCCTTGGTGGAGGATGGGATCCACAGAAGCAGTCTCCACTTTCCCCTGCCCTCCAGAGATCACCCTCTTCTGCACCCGAATGACCTCTCTTGTTCCTCAAACCCTTGTCCCTGCAGGAACTTATTCTGAGAAGAGATGGGAGTGTGTGTGTGTGTGTGTGTGTGTGTGTGTGTGTGTGTGTGTATGTAGTGGGGGGGGGGCTGATGAGGAGCAGCAGGGTTGGCTCTGGAGGGGGTTTGAGAAGCTGGGGATGGAGAAGAAGTGCAATCCAGGGGACCAGGAGCCACTTTGGGGGAACCCCTCCCAGAAATCCCCTCTTTCTTGCAGTCCCCAGGACAGGCCCAGCCTTTGGCAGGCATGTGGCTGAGGGTAACAAAAGAGTTATTGAGAGAGGGGGTCTGAGAGCACTTGAGTGACATCGGCAGGGGAGCAGGTTTGAAAGGAGGGAGGGCGCCCCCAGCCACCCCCAGGGAACCAACCCTGTCTCTCCAGGGACTGAACATCCAGGGCTCTTTACCTTCCCCCTCCCCAGGCAGCCAGCTTCTCTTCCTCAACTGGGGAGAGGGGACCCTCAAAACTGCCTTGTGCTTTAGTCCCCAGCACTGGCCCTTCATGAACAGACCTCTCTCTGTGTTCTCTCGCCACCCCCTCACTCTAGCCCTATTTGAGGGCCACAACTTTCAAAGTCCCGACTGGCGCGTGGCTGCGGGATGGGCCGACCCCGCGACTTTCCCTTTGTACGACCTAGCCCCTGCCCCGCCCGCACGCACGGCCCTTGGAAAGCCCGGGAGGTGCCCACGGCCAGAGATATCTCCTCCCGGGGTTTCCTGTCGCACGCGCCCCTCCTCGTGGCCCGAGTTGGGGAGGGCCCCAGCTCCCCTCGTCTCTCCTCCCAACCCCCCGCCGGGTCCCACTCACCGTTGTCCCCGGGAGGCCCCCGGGCGCCAGGCAGCACGTAGGCTGTCTCCAAGGGGTGGTAGGTGGGGGCCGGCACCCCGCTGCACTGGAAGCCGTCCCCTTTGATCTTCTTTACCAGGAAGGAGCGCGGCATGATGCGACTGGCGGGGGGCTCGGCGGGGCAGTTGCGTGGGGCCCCGGTCGGGGAGGCGGCCAGCCGGGCGCGATTGACTGTCCGCGCCGGTTTTCAGCACTGGACAGCTCCCAGC
>NW_016812222.1:955532-990426 GCF_001698545.2 Rhinopithecus bieti | reverse complement strand
CGGCACCCCGCTGCACTGGAAGCCGTCCCCTTTGATCTTCTTTACCAGGAAGGAGCGCGGCATGATGCGACTGGCGGGGGGCTCGGCGGGGGCAGTTGCGTGGGGCCCCGGTCGGGGGAGGCGGCCAGCCGGGCGCGATTGACTGTCCGCGCCGGTTTTCAGCACTGGACAGCTCCCAGGGGGCGGGGGGGCGGGAGGCCGCTGGGAGCCGGCACCGGTGGCGGCGGCCCCGGCTCGGGCTCGGGCTCCCGCTCGGGCTTGGCGGCGGCGGCGCGCAGACAGGGGATCGCAGGAGCTGTGCTCAGCACTCCGGCTGCCGGCTTTATATGGGACGCAGGCTGGAGGAGATCAGGTGGTCCCCTAGCAATGGAACTGTTCAGCGCTCTAATCCATCAAATGTCCCCCAGGACAATCGCTCCGCACACGTTCCCCTGAACCGGCGGCGGTGGGGGCAGGCCAGGCGCAGGGAGCAGCGAGCAGGCAGGAGGGGAGAAAGTGAGGGTGAGAAAGGCGCAGAGACAGAGAGAGACGGAGAAAGGGGAGTGAGGGGGGCGGGGAAAAGAAGAGAGACTCGGAGAAAGAAAGAGACATACAGGGAAAGGGAGACGCACACGCTGAAAGAGGTAGAAATAGAAGCAGAGAGACCAAGATAAGGACAAAAAGACACAAGAGAGAAACACAGAGAGAAGAAAGACAGAGATAGAGAGAAGTAGCAACACACACACCCACAGGAAGAAAAGAGAAATCCAGGCACACAAAAAGGAAGCCCCCCAGGGATGCAAAGAAAGGGAAAGAAAAGTGCAAAATAGGGGCAGAAGACGAGGGGAACGGAGGGAGAGCGGTCCCGAGCAGGCGGGGTTCGGGCACATGGGGCCACAGGGAATGGGATGCAAAGAACAGAGTGTGCACTGGCCAGCAGCGACCCTGCCGCCTCTAGTCCTCTCCCTCTCCCCCAGTTCTGAAGTGGCCAGGGTGGACACTCAGCTTTAACTAGAGTAAGTCTCCCCTTCCCCCTGTTCGGGCTCCCACTGGAGCCCCCTATTGGGTTTGGGGTTCAACTTTCTTCTTCCAGAACTGGTTGGGGGGGAGCAAGTCCCCCACGTCGATGGCTGGCCGCGCTCAGTTGGTCCTGTTCCGGTGCCTAGCTCAGGCAGGCGCTGCAAGAGGAAGTGAAAATCGTCCAGTAATTAATTTTCCTGCTGCCGGGGGTGGTGGTTTTGACACATCCGAGGCTGTGTCTTTCCCTGAAGCGGGGAGCAGACAATAGAGACACGTGGACTGGGAAGGGAGAGGGGGGAAGGGAGGGGGAGCGGGGCTCCTGCTGGAACTCTTTGCAGGTCAGCTCCTTTGTCTCTAAAAGGATCTGAGCAGACCCTCCACCCCCAGTCGGACCCAAACCTAGGGGAGCCCCCATATCTTGGCAGGACCAAGGAGCAGGAGAACTCAGTCCCCTGCCCAGAGACTGCTGGGCAAAGCCCCATGGTGGTAGACCAGCTTCAGCAAGTGTGGGATGGCCAGTGCACAAGAGTCCCAGAATCAGACTCTAGGAATGTCAGGCTCTTACTGTCAATGGAATTCTGTTTATGAGATGCAAGGCTGGTGGAGTGGGGATGTGCTTTTGGGACTGGGTCATCCAATACCAGTTTGCAGGCTGAGACCTAGAGAGGGCTTGGAGGTGCTTGAGGTCATGCAGTGAGTCAGCAGCAATTGCCAGAGACCTCAGTGGCCTCCGGGCACTGCTGAATCAGGGCCTATCATGGTCCTTGAGGTGTAGCCCAGAAGTCTCAGAATAAAACTGGGGCCCCTTGTGGTGGCTCAGGCCTGTAATCCCAGCATTTTGGGAGGCTGAGGCAGGAGGATCACTTGAGGCTAGGAGTTTGAGACCAACCTGGGCAACATAGTGAGACCTCGTCTCTACAAATAGTTAAAAATAAATTAGCCAAGTGTGGTGGTGCACACATGTGGCCTTAGCTACTTAGGAGGATGTGGTGGTAGGATCACTTGGGCCTGGGAGTTTGAGGCTGCAGTGAGCTGTAATGGCACCACTGCAATTCAGCCTGGATGAAAGAGCGAGACCCTATCTCCAAAATAGTAATAATAATAATAATGATAATAATAATAAATTAGAGTTTCCAGTGCAGGATCTCTTGGCCTTGAATATTTTCAAAAGACATAAAGATGCAAGGATGTGTAAACTGAAGGTTTACCGTTGAATTTACCCTGTGTGGTTTTAGATTGTTTTCCCTGACCCAAATAAGGAATTAAGGCAGTTTACTCCCTATATATAAACATTGAAAAACATATTGCAAGTCCAAAAAATAATGGGGGCCCCTGATTTTGTCAAGGACCTGCATGATCTAGAAGTCCCCCACCATCTTTCCTGTTGCATTGCCTCATATCTTGCCCGTGTGATTTTTTTTTTTTTTTTTTTTTTTGAGATGGAGTTTCACTCTTATTGTCCAGGCAGGAGTGCAATGACGTGATCTCAGCTCACTGCAACCGCCGCCTCCCAGGTTCAAGCGATTCTCCTGTCTCAGCCTCCTAAGTAGCTGGGATTACAGGCATGCACCACGACACCTGGCCAATTTTTTGTCTTTTTAGCAGAGATGGGGTTTCACCATGTTGCCCATGGGACTTTTTTAAACCTCTGTTACTGAGAGTTGAGGTGACCACACCCTTGACTCAGGGCACTCCCATACATTCTCTGCTCCAGCCACAGGTGCCTACTGGTTCTTTGGGCTTGCTGTTCTCTTGACCTGCATACCGTTTCCAATGCCCAGAGTCCTTCCTTGCACTTCACCCTAGGAAACCCCTACTTGTCCTCAAGACTCAGCTGAGGTGTCACTTCCTCCAGGAGGTGTCCCTGACTTCCATCATTGTAGACTGGGCCAACTCACCCACTGGTCCCTGAGCTTCATGAGGACAAAGACTGTGTCCTATGTATGGCTGAACACACTCTTAACAGTGTGCACTAGGGTCTTCCAGCTCCCCTACTTACTAGTCATAGGTTCTTGGACAAGTTACTCAACTGCTCTGTGCCTCAGTTTCCCCACTTATAAAATGGGAATAATAATTGTCACTACCTAAGGGTTGTTGGGAGCTTTAGAAGAGTTGCAACATATAAAGGGCTTGGAATGGTGACTGGCATATGGTAGGAGCTCAATGCGTGAGGGTTCTATACATGCAGTTTTGCCTGTAGCATACAGCACTCATTTGTTAGATGTTAGTGGGATTCTGTGGAATGAGTGGTGAAGTAGGCATCTCTGGTCCCTGCTTTCTTGCAGCTGATCTTGCAGCTGTCCATCCATTGAGTGGATGGACACCAAGCAAGAAAATCCTTAAATCAATAATATATTTTCAGATAGTTGTCCAGGGCTGTGAGGAACATAAAACAGGGTGAGATGATGGAGAGTCATGATGCCTTTAGACAGGGTGACCAACAAGGGTCTCCTGGGAGAGGTGGCATGTGAGCCTAGACTTGAGCCAGCCATAGAAGGAGCCCAGGAAGGACTGCTCCAGGCAGAGGCTTCACAAGTTCAAAGGCTCAAGGCAGGAATGAGCTTGGGCAGCTAAGGACAGCAAGAAGGAAAGGAAGATGAGTTCAACACATTAGCAGGGCCAGACCCAGAGATTACTCCATGAATCCCAAATGAATGAGTGAATGAAAGAATGAATGAGTATACGGGTGAGATTCAGCGTATAATTATAGCTTATAACTGTGACTAAGTAGACCTATTGGTTGGAGAATAACTTTTCACTGTTTGCATAGAGGAAGTTGCTTATTTGTTCAGTTATTGACAATTGTTTGTAGTGTAGCCATATTTTTGAGTTTGTGCTGGGTACTGGGATCTCTGTCCTCTAGGGGTGCCTAGTTCACTGTGGGTAAATAAGGCAAGTGGGTGTCCTCTAGCTCCCCTCCACCTGCCTGATGGTTCTACCTCTCCAACCTCACACCTAAGAGATGGCAAAACGGAGCCCAGAGTCCTTAACAAGGAATTTAGGTCACAGCAACTTGGGACAGCGCTGGGACTGGACTGTTCTCACTGGGCAAGATAGTGATCCACCCCTTAACTGATCAAAGGAAGCCCCACAGAAATTATGTATTAATAGGTGCTGCAGCCCACTAATGTCAGCTTGAGGATAAAACCCCGGGTCTCTGACCACAAGTTGGAAGGTGGTGTGGGTGCATTTAGCAGATAAGAAGAAACCTTTAGCCCAGGAGATGAGGTTCCAAAATACCTTCAGCAGGGAGGAGGCCTTAAACATGGATGAAATACACAATGGCCAGCAGAATTTCATCACTGGGACACCAGGAAGGGCCTTCAGTCTCCCAAGCCTCCCCCAACCCCAGCTTACTGGTTTCAGAAAGTTCACTGTTAGGAATTAATTTCTCTAAGTCACATGAAATAAGGAAATAATTTTTATTCCCAAGGATGTTCGCTGCAGCATCAGAGACAGGAATGAAAACCCGGGATTGGAGAAAGCAAGGAGAGGGTTGTGAAGAAGACATTCACTCCATGTAGTATTCTGCAGCCATTAAAAATTCTCATATGGGGAGATAAGCTCATAGAATATGTTAAGTGAGGGGTGCAGAATGCAGAAATCTTACAGCACGTTCACAACCTTGAACCGAAACAAAAATAAACTCACACAGAAGAGTGAAATAAGGGTCTGGAACTATGGGGTTTCCTCCTCCCTTCTTTTGTATTTTCCAAAAGATCATAAAATATTTCAGTTCAGCCGGGTGCCGTGGCTCACGCCTGTAATCCCAGCACTTTGGGAGACTGAGGCGGGTGGATCACAAGGTCAAGAGATCGAGAGTATCCTGGCCAACATTGTGAAACCCCATCTCTACTAAAAATACAAAAATTATCTGGGCATGATGGTGCGCGACTGTAGTGTCAGCTACTCGGGAGGCTGAGGCAGGAGAATCTCTTGAACCTGGCATGTGGAGGTTGCAGTGAGCTGAGATCGCACCACTGCACTCCAGCCTTGTGACAGAGCAAGACTCCATCTCAGAAAAAAGAAAAAAAAAAGTCAGTTCAACAAATATTTATCTTGAGCACTTGCTAACTGTCACTTACTTCCAAAGAGAAGGAATGATGAAGTTTAGTAAACCATGTCAGGATATTCACTATTCATTCTGACTTTTGGGAAGATGTATTGTGAATTTCCTCAATGGCGATAATAATTATTAGTACATCGCCAGCAACATTACAGAGTCACCCCACATACCTGGCACTATGCTAAGCACTTTCCCTTTGGAGAAGTTGACCTTGCCTGGGGCTTTAGATTGAGGGATTTGGAGTCAGTCTATTTTCAGTTTAAATTCCTGCTCTGCCATTTCCCAACTGTGTAATTCTCTGTGCCTCCGTTTTCTCATCTGTAAAATGGATGTATAAATTGGGCCTGTCTCACAAGGTTGCAGTGAGGATTAAATGATAATATATGCATAAAGTGCTTAGAGCAGTGCCTGCCACACAATAACGTGATAAATGTTGACTGTTGTTATTTATATATCCTCAAGCATCTAAGCCTTACCATGGCCTCATGGGAGAAGGTGCTGTTATTGAAATGACTGGTTCATGGCTACATGGTCACTGTGCAGAGGAGCTAGAGAGTGTCCCATGTCTTCATGGCCTACTGCCTTCCTGCCCAGGAGCCCCAGATCTTGGCATAATAAGTCTAGCTGGCTGCAGGCTTGGCCTTCTCTGGCATCTTCCATATTTTAACTGTGCCCTGCCCATCAGGAAGGAGGGCAGCTACCAGGGTCTAGGTGTGAGTCTCAGGGCTGTGTGACCCTAGGTAGTTGGCAGAGCCACCCTGGGCCTCACCCTGCACATCCATAAAGAGGGGTTGGGGCATTCTGTGATTCACTGGCTTAACTCTATGGGGTCAGGAAGGAGCACTGACTGACCTGCGAATTAGGAGCCCAGTTCCAGCCCTGGTTCTGCTCCCTCTGCCCTTCCCTTTGGGCCCCAGCTTTCTTGTCTGTCAAATGGGAATGGGACAAGATGGTCCCTGAGCTGCTGTCCAGACCCGGTAATGGAATTCTGTATGAATTCCAAGGAGGAAAGTAGCCACAAATGCATCCGCTCCACGCTGATGGGGCTCTTTCTCTGGTAAGCTTCACTTACTCTGCCATTTCTCCAGTGTATTTTATCAGAGCCACCTCCTCTGAGCCAAAGAAAAGAGGGTAGGAGAAGGATGAAACAGACTCGCAGCTCTGTTCACTCAGGCTCATCACAGAGATGACTTGCCCAAGGGCATGTGGCAGGTCCTCTGAAATTTGAGGAAGGCTGTGTTCTCTTTTGTGTCATTTCGGTCCTCCAGGGAGCAGATGTGAAAATGGAGGTGTAAGTGTAAGAGATTTATTGAAAAAACCCCATGAGAAATGGAGGAGAGCCTTCAAAACGGGATGCAGGTCTGATACTGTGAAAGCAGAGGTGGAAGAAAGAAAGATTGGGGAAGAGGAAGCTCAGGCCATGGTGCAGGTCTAAGAAAGTCCCAGCCAACCCAACAGGGAGCTCCTGTGCAAAGATTTCCTGTAGAGGAGTCCCATACTCGACAGAAGGGCAGGCGCTAGTTTTCTACCATGCTCAGTCATCAGCCGGGCTGTCCTGGAAGAGTGGCTGTGCTGAGACACTGTGGCAGATTGCGAAGGTGTTGCAGCTGGAGGCTCTCAGTGGTGACTGTAGTCCAGAGAAGATCTGAGTGGCACCTCCCTAAGGCTGACGCATGTTTTTCTTTATTCATTTAATAGACACTTACAGAACTCTGGGCCATGTGCCAGTTACTGATCTATGCACTTTACAAATATTAGTCAATCCTTACCCTCGCCTTTTGAGGCAGATGGTATTTTTAGTCCCATTTTATAGAGGGAGAAACTGAGCACAGAGAGGTTAAGTAAGTTGCCCAAGGTTTCACAGCCAGTAGGTGATAAGCCACAAATCCAACCCAAGCAAGCTGCTTGGAGGCTGTGCTCTGACCACGCCACCACACTGCCCCCTCTCCAGCTGCAAATGTCTTAGTGGCAATTTCTGGGAACATTTCCATTTTCATTTCTCATTGGCTCAGGACCTCACAGCCTTAACAGACTTTAGGAAGGGGCCTACTGTGGTGGTTGGGGGCATAGCAGGGTCCTAGCAAGCCCTGAGGCTACTATCTTGCTCCCTCAAAGACTTCCACCTCAATGCGTTTGTATATACTGTTCCCACTGCTCAGAGGGCTCTTCCATCCCCTCCTTGCCTAGGCAACCCCTCCTCCCATCGCTCCCTTGCCTGACCCCAGGATCTAGCCCAGGATAGGGGTGATATGTGGTGGAAAGGAGCTAGTCGACATTTATTGAGCACTTACTATGTGCTAGGAGCCAAGTCCAGCCCTTTACGTAGATTGCCTCACTTAACCGTCATAACAACCTGTGAGTGTGGCCCATGGCTATCCCCATTTCACAGATGAGGAAACCAAGGCTCATGGAGGCAAGATGACTTGCCCAAGGAGACCCAGCTAGGAATCAGTGGTATCAGTATTTAAACCAGGCTGCCTGGCTACAAAGCCCTGATCTTAAACCTTCCCTCTAAGAGGGCAAAAGGTACCAATGCTGGGGTGGGTAGGCAAGGGCCCTCCCAGGAATGTCCCTCCCCTCCCCGCTGCCAGGGCTGAGAGGTCCTTGAGTGGGATTCCACATCTGCTCCATTCATTGCCACACTTCCATCATCTACCCAGTGCTGGGGAAATAGTAAGTGCTCAGTAAATACATCAATTGAATGGATGAATAAACTAGTGAGTGAAAAACCTTTTTGTGACCTGCAGTCGCCTTGGTCCCCTTTGACCAGAACTAGGTTGATGTGTCAACCCTCAAGATTTCCCTTTGTTTTGGGTGATAATTAGATTTCTGTCCTGACTGTTACAGACATTGATATTCCTCCATTAAAATGTCTTTCTTTCAGGCCGGGTCAGGTGGCTCATGCCTGTAATACCAACATTTCGGGAGGCCGAGGCGGGCGGATCACCTGAGTTCAGGAGTTCGAGACCAGCCTGGACAACATGGTGAAACCCTGTTTCTACTGAAAATACAAAAATTAGCTGGGCATGATGGCGCATGCCTGTGATCCCAGCTACTCGGGAGGCTAAGGCAGGAGAATCGCTTGAATCTGGGAGGTAGAGGTTGCAGTGAGCCAAGACTGCACCACTCCACTCCAGCCTAGGTGATGGAGTGAGACTCTGTCTTTAAAAAAAAGAAGGCAAGAAAAAAAGTCTTTCTTTCAAAGTTGGAGACATCCCTAAACATTCTAACTCCTGTCCCTAACAAGGTCCCATCTTAAGCAGGTCTCTGAAACCTCTGGAAGAAGGAATTGCTTGTCAGGAGTCTGATCACCAGGCTCCCTGCAGGGTCAGGGGATTTGGGGTGGGCCTCTGGCATGGTTTAGGGGTGGTCTAGCTAAAGCCCCTAGACAAGAGCCCACCATTCAAGCAAGTGGGATAACTCAGCGTTTGGGCCTGGGTCACCCTGAGCCAAGTTTTATTTTTTATTTTTATTTTGTAGAGACAGGGTCTTACTCTCATCCAGGCTGTAGTGCAGTAGTGTGATCATGGCTTATTGTGGCCTTGAACTCCTGGGATCAAGTGGTCCTCCTCCCTCAGCCTCCTGAGCAACTGGGACTACAGGTGCATGCCACCATGACCTGGCTAATTTTTAAACTTTTTGTAGAGATAGGATTTTGCTATGTTTCCAAGGCTGGTCTCAAACTCTTGGCCTCAAGTGATCCTCATACCTCAGCCTCCTAAAGTGCTGGGATTATAGATGTGAGCCACTGTACTTGACTGAGCCAAATTTTAATCCCGGCTCTGCCTCTTCAAGCTGGTTGGCCCTGGGCAAGTTACTTTGCCTCTTTGCCGCTCTATGTCATCTCTGTAAACAGAGGCCAGTGGGAGCACCTGCTAAGTAGGGCTATAGGAGGCTTCATGTATAGTCAGCCCTTGGTAAATGGGAGCTCTACTTGAAGGGCCTTTGAGATATCAGCATTGTCTCCTCCCCACCCCAACTTGACAGTTGTGGAACCTGAGGCATGGGACAGGGAAATGCTTTCCTGGAACATTAGGCTCCCTGCCAAGTCAGGACGGGCTTCCTCACTCCAAGGTGGCCTCTCTTGCCTCCCTCTCTTCCCCACCAGCCGAGCTCAGAACCATGCCTGGCAGATGCTGAGGCGGCATTGGAGCTGCAGAGTTGGCATTTCCGGGCTCCCAGGACTCCTGGCACAGAGGAATCAACCCCTCTCAGCACCTCCGGCTCTGCCTCCTGCTCCCTGCCTCTGCTCGTACACCAGCTGGGACTCATCAGCTTCTAGAGAAAGCCAGGAGGTGGCCCAGGTGCATGGAGGCAGGGGGCTGTCAATATTGACCTGCACTTGACCCCAGACTTTGCGGGAGGACAGGTTGCTAAGGAGTCAGAATGTCCACATGCCCCTAGAGCTCACCTTCCTAGCCTCCCATCTCGCCTAGCTGCAGAGGGAGAGGGGGAGCACAGGAGTTGAAAGCGTGGATGATCTGGGTTCACTTCGGCTACTTACCAACAAGTTATCCACCCTGGGGAAGTTTCCCATCCTCTTTGTATCTCAGTTTCTTCAACTGTTAGATGAGGATGCTGATACTAATGGCTTATCTTGAAGGGCGGATGGGAGATGAGTGAAGTGTTTGCACACAGCCAGTGCTCAAGAACATTGGCCATTGTTCATTCCGAGGCTATCCTCTTACAGTGACCTCCTGGGCCTTTCAGCCCCAAGGAGTCTCTCCTCTCTCTGACTCCTGTGGCTCTAATTGTCAAGATCCTGCAATGAAATTCTGCTGGAACCCTATCCAGACTGTGAACTCTTCAAGGGTGGGGACCCCATACAGGTGCTTCATATAGGCCTGGTACACAATAGGTGCTCATGAAAAGGCCTGCTTGGCTGTGATACTACATGAACTTACAGAACCCTCACAACTACTTTTGGAGGCATATGATATGATCATCCCCTTTTATAAAAAGGGGGACAGTGGGTAACATCGAGGGGAGTGGGGAGGTGACCCATCTATTGGCCATCTAGCACCCTCCAACATCCTTGCTTCTGAGACCTCACCTCCCACTCATGGTGCCATTCTGGCGCGAGTGTGGTGGTTGCTACATTGAGTATTCAGAGGTAGCAGGGACTAAAGTCCTGGTGCCTAGAGAAATTGCCGAAGCAGCTGGGCATGATGGCTCATGCCTATAGTCCCAACACTTTGGGAAGCTGAGGTGGGTGGATCACTTGAGGCCAGGAGTTCAAGACCAGCCTGGCCAACAAGGTGAAACTCCATCTCTGCTAAAAATGCAAATAATAATAATAATAATAGTCAGGCATGGTGGCATGCACCTGTAATCCCAGCTACTGAGGCTGAGGCATGAGAATCATTTGAACCAGGAGGCAGAGGTTAGAGGGAGCCAAGATCAGGCCACTGCATTCCATCATGGGTGACAGAGTAAGACTCTGTCTCAAAAAACAAACAAATAACAAACAACAAAAACAAAAACAAAGAAGAAGAAAAGAAATTGCCCGAGGACTCACAGCTGTAAATCTGCAGATATTTACCACGACCTGCTATGTGCCAGACGCTGTGCTAAGGGTTGGAGACACAGTAATGAACAAGACAAAGACCTGCTCTCATGTGGCTTACATTCTGCTGAGCCAACAGTAGGTAGATACGCCAATGTCCTGTCATAGAAAGCAACAGGCAGGGAAGTGGGCAAAGATAGAGAGAGGTGGAGGCCGGGTGCGGTGGCTCACACCTGTAATCCTAGGACTTTGGGAGGCCGAGGCAGGCGGATCACAAGGGCAGGAGATCGAGACCATCCTGGCTAACACGGTGAAACCACGACTCTACTAAAAATACAAAAAATTAGCCAGGCGTGGTGGTGGGCACCTGTAGTCCCAGCTACTCATGAGGCTGAAGCAGGAGAATGACGTGAACCCGGGAGGCGGAGCTTGCAGTAAGCCGAGATTGTGCCACAGCACTCTAGCCTGGGGGACAGAGCGAGACTCCATCTCAAAAAAAAAAAAAGAGAGAGGTGAAGTGAGAGCCATGTTAGATAGGGTAGTCAAGGAAGACCTCTCTGAGGAGGTGACTTTTGCGTAGAGCCCTGAATGCAGCAAGTGCTGGGTGGAGACTCAGGAAATCTGCTTTAGCATTGCTGTGGCCAATTCAGGGTGGAATTCAAGAGATCCCAGGACTGGTGGTGCCTAGAGCCCAGTTGCCTAGATCAGCTTCAGTGTGGATAAATGGACTCCCCTGCCCCGGCGAACTTACCTTCCTGGAGCAGTTAAAAGAACAGGGCACATGACTTAGATTCCCTGAGCTTCACTTTTCTCATCTGTAAAGTGGGGATTGAAAAGCGTAGCTTGCAATTCTGAGAGCTCAGTTGATTAATAGAGATGGTCCACATAAAATGTTGGGCCAAGAGCTGGGGTGACCAGATTCACCTAGTCCTTGGTGGCTGGAGTGGGTAGGTGACCCTTCTTTTGGCCGTCCAGCACCCTCCAACATCCTTGCTTCTGAGACCTCACCTCCCACTCATGGAGTCATTGCTGGTCTTCCCAGCTCCGTCTTGGCCAGGGGGCAGTCAAGTGACCCAGGTTAGCCTCGTGCCATTCTGGTGCGAGTGTGGTGGTTGCTACATTGAGTGTCCAGAGGTAGCAGGGACTAAAGTCCTGGTGTCAGCATTCAGCGTTGGTGTCAGCAGCACGAGTTCTGTCCTGGGGACCCGTGGTGTCAGCAGTGAAGTCTCCCTCAGGCCAGGGCTTTAGCCTGATTTGAGGGCTTTTTTTCTTTTCTGGATATGAAGCCTGTAAGTCTTCTGACCCTTCTAGAGATCCTTCAAGCATGTGTGCAGCCATGGGTCCTGGATGGTTTAGCAGCCCACGCCATTTTCTGGAAACTCCACTGGTACTATTTTTCTCATGTTCAGCTGGATGCTTTCTGTGCACAGACTCCACCCTTCTGGCCCAGATGGCCCCTCGGGGATATGCACATATCAAGTTCTTTCCACTGTCCTCACTTTGAGGGCAGGGGCCTGAGTTGTTCATTTTTGTGTCCCCAGATCCTAGCACAGAATGGCTCAGAGGAAAGGTTCAATGCATGTCCATGGTGTCAACAAATCGGTGGCAAAGGATACAGTTTCCACATATCTCCCCATCCTGCTTGCTTCCCCAAACCATGTTCCAGTTTGTCAGTGTTCTTCTGAATATACAGGACCCAGAATCGAGCACAAAACTCCCAGAAATAGGTGAATGGAGCTGAGCAGAAGGAAACTGTCACCTCCCTTACTGTAGATACTGGACTTCTAATTACATGACCAGACATTTAATAAGCTTGTTTTGTTTCCCTGGGTGGCATATATCAAGCTACTAGCAAATGTTTTGTTTTTATGGCCCTCTACCCACACATTGTTGCAAAACCTTACTTTACTGACCTTCTCCCTTAATCTCATGCTTACAATGGTATTGCCCCCTCTCTCACTTCCCAGGAATGCCAAATAGATTACGGCTCAAGAGCTCAACTTGATTGGTCTGTAGCCTGGAACATGGGGCTGAGATAGATGCTGTAACTGAGTTTGGCCTCAGTGAGAAAGACTGCTGCAATTGATTAACGATGTCTGCCAAGCTGCGTAAAGTGAAGTAATGTCATTTCCTATCACAAGGTCCTAACCTGGGGTCCATGAAAAGAATTTAGTTGGTCTGTCATTAACTTGGATAGGGAAAGTATTACATCTTTAATTTCATTAACCTCTATCTGAAACTTATCATTCCTTCAATTATGAATGCAGGCAACAGACCACAGTGGTATTAGCAGGACCTGTGACTTTGTCACCAATAGAAATCACAGATTTTTAAAAATTACATTACAGATGTTCTGCATATCTTGAAATATCATTTACATGCATGTGTCTTGGAAATGATAAGTTATTTGCTAAGCACTCATTTACTCCCTCACATTTGTTTAGCACCTAGTCAATAGCCTGGTGACATGCCAGGACCTGGGCTGCGTGCTAGGCAAAAGGGAGTTGCGTAAGGCTCAGTCCTTCCCTCAAAAGAGAAAAGAAGACAGTGACAATGAAAAGGCTTGATGCTTTGGTGGGGGAAGTACCTGAGGCCCCCAACCCAGCCCAGAGGGATCAGGGAAGGCTTCCCAGAGGAAGTGGCCTCTCAAATGAGTAGGAACTAACCAGACCCCTGAGTGCTGAGAAAAAGTGTTCAGGGAGCAGAAACAGCATAAGTAACGAAGCTGGGAAAGAAAGAGGACACAGGGCTTACAGAGTATTCCATTGTGGGGAGGATGGGGAGGGGAGGAGAGAAGAGGGGAGATGGCTGGAGGGGTCAGGCAGGCCCCTGGAAGTCATGCTTGGCGGTACCCTGGTAGTGGGGATGAAGGGGTGCTGGCGCTTGCTACCCCATCTGTCTCAGTGGTATTGAGCTGTGACTTCAGTGACCTAGGGAAGTTCAAGGTCATGTCTGGGGTGGAGGGTGGAGACAATCTCGCCAGGGCTGGCAAAGGCCAACTGAGAAGCTGGGGCCAATACCTGCCCCTCATGGCAGCCACCACAAGGGTCCTTCTGCTCAGAAGGCCCGAGCAGACCCTGTTCCTTTATTTATGGGCTGTGTGAGCAATTTGCTCCTTGCTGGCTGGCTGGCTGGGTGTGCGATGCGGGGATTACTCACGCCCCAGTTGTGGTCCGGCCTCTGCAGGCTGCGGGGTAGTGAGTGAGGTAATTAAGTGTAAAAGATGGAGCAGGCAGGGGAGGGCTGAGGGCGGTGAGCAGTCACTGGTTCTTTTCAGGAGCAGGGGAGTGAGATAATGTAGGATAATAGCCTAGCCAGGCCCTGCCCAGGCAGCCCGGCCTGTGCCGAGGGGTGCCCCCCAAACGGCCAAGATAATTCAGCCTTTTCAGGGAAAATGGGGGGGCTTGGGCAGGGCCTGGCTCCCAGGGACAGCTGTATGGAAATGACAGCTCCTCTCCTTCGTCCTGTCCTGTGTTGGCTCAGGGTAGGAGCAAGTCTAAGTGTCTTCAGCTGGGGATGAGGCCAGGGCTGGGGGCAGTAGATGGGACCAGGAAAGCTGGTAGGTGAGAGGAGGGATCCACATGGGGCTGGGAGACTGAGCTCTATGTGTGGCACAGGTGCAGTGGTTCATGGCGGCAGACTCCAGGGCCTGACTCACCTGGTGGAAACTGTGACGTGGCTTTGGCTAGCTGTGTGACCTCAGCCTAGTCATGGTCCTTCTCTGAGCCTCAGGGCTCTCATCTGTCAAATGGGGCTGTCAAACAATTTCTACTTCCCGGGGTGTTTGGAGAATAGTTCATAGTGCCTAATGCACAGGGGCTACGAAATGCTTGACATGGTGAAGTCCAGAAACAGAGTGTATTAGTCATTCACTCATTTAGTGGATAAATGTTTATTGAGTGCCTACCACATTCTAATGGTTCCTGGGAAAGCAGCAGTGACTAGAACAGAGTCCCTTTCCTCTTGGAGATGACATTCTAAGAGGGGAGAGAGACCATTAATCATGAAACACATAAGCATAAAAGATCATACCAGCAATCCCACTTCTGAAAACTTATTCTATAGACATGTTTGCACACATGTGGAATGAATGCATTCATGGTTATTTATTGCAGTTTTGTTTGGCATAGCAAAATCTTAGTAATGATCTAAATGTCTGTTACACATGGACTGACTAAAGTATGGACTATCTGAATAATGAAATATTACATAGCCATTAAAAAGGGTGAGACCATTTCTATTTGTATTTATTTGTATTTATTTATTTTTTTAGAGATGGGATCTCACTATGTTGACCAGGCTGGTCTTGAACTTGTCGTTGGTGAGACCATTTCTTATGTACTGATATAGAAAGCTCTCTCAGATGTCTTGACAAATAAGAAAAGGAATGTGAAGGATAGTTTCTGTAAAAGAGGAGACAATTTTAAAAATGTATTTATATTGGCTTGGGTATATATGAAACTAATAATAGTTGTTACCCAAGGAGAGGAGTAGGGTTGGAATGAGAGACAGGGAGGGGAGGGTTTCATTGTATACTTTTCTATAACTTTTATTTTTGTATGAAGTGAATGTATTACTAGTTCAAAAAAGAGAAAATAAATATTCAGCTTCCTCTTTCCTCCTTTCCTTCCCCAGCATTTGTTGGAGGTGACTGGTGGGATTTGGGACTAAGCAGGAAAGAGAGCTGAGTGAGTCGGTGGCTCAGTGTGCCTGGGGATTGAACAAACAGGTTCATATATCAGGGATAATGAGAGCCAGGTTGCTCACCATCAGAGAAGGGAATTACAAGTATGAAAACAGGAAAGGCTAGAAAGAACCCTGTGGCGTTAGATTGGAATTAGAGGAATCAGTGTAAACTCATGGCTTTTGATATATGTAGTTACATAAGCATGCGTGAAAATGTGTGTGTGTGTGTGAGATGCATATGTGCATTTCCCAGTTCTGTCCACAAAGACAGCAACAATGAATACACCATGTAGCCATGAATGCACCTAACACCCAGATCTTGGGTTTTAAATACCATCCTTCACTGAAAGGAATTGGGGGTTGGGAAAATGGTGGATTTGAGGGCTGGAGCAGGAAAAGTGCCCAGTGCCTGGTACCATGGTACATGAAACATCTAACTGTGCCATAAGATAGGCAAGTGCTCAAGTAATGCTGAGGGCATGTCAAAAGAGCCAAGGTGCCAGCTTAAAGGGACTCCCAATGGCCAAATCTGGGACAACTTGAGTATCAAAATAATAACAGTAACAGATTATAACCCATTAAATAAAAATAGTACTGATATACACACACATACATGTATTGCATACACACATATATACATATACATGTGCAGAAAGAGAAAGCTCTTTCTTACATTAGAATGCCCAGTAATAGATGTAGAAGGAAGGATGCAACTAGTATGGTAATAATTGATTCAAACAAGAAGCATTGCTAGATGCTAAAACTAAAGCCATTGTGTGAAAATTTGTTGAGGAGTAGGATATTTTCATAGTCTTAAAGAGTCTTTCTACAAGATACGATAATTGCAAGAGGAAGGAGAGTGACTTTATAGTGAAGAAACATGGCAGTCAAGTGATCAAAGACTACATCACTGTTACTGGACAAACTGACTTGAGCCTCCTGATGGGGTGCACAGGGAAGAGTGAAAAATCACTTCTGTGATGTTCCTGCCAAAGATGCAAAATCGAAATCTAATCACGAGGAGCCGTCACATAAACCCAATTTGAGGAACCCGCTACAAAATAACTGGCCTGTAACCTGGGTAAGTATCAAGGTAATGAAAGGCAAAGAAAAACTGAGGGACCGTCACAGATTAGAGGAGACTAAAGAGATAAGACAATGACATACAATGAGTAATTCTGGATGGATCTTTTTGTTTATTATAAAGGACATTATTATTGAGACAATGGACAATATTTGACTGGGCTCTGAAGATTGGATGGTAGTAATATATCAATGTCAATTTCCTGATTTTGATGATTTTATTGTGGTTATGTAGGAGAATATGCTTGCTTTTAGGAAATGTACACTAAAGTATTCCAGGATAACAGGGAATCAAATTGACAATTTACTCTCAAACAATTCAGAGAAAATCTCTCTATATATAAATCTCTAAGAGAGAATGATAAAGCAAATATGTTTATATGTCAACATTTGGGGATTCTGGGTAAACAATATATGGGAATTCTTCTGTAGGTTTAACATTATTTTACAATAAAGGTATTTACATGAAACTGAAACCATATGATGTCAAGTAATGATAAGTGATACATAGAAAAATCAAGTGGGCAGGGGAACAGAAAATGAGGGGGTGGTGCTATTCCAGATGGTATGGTCTGGGCAGGCCTCTCTAGGGGAGGACCTTTGAGCAGAGACCTAGTGGGAGGGAGGGAGTAGCTCCGTGGATACTTGGGGAGAGCCTTCCAGGCTGAGGGACGCATCTGAGAAAAGACCCAGAGTGGAGCCAGCTTTGCCTGTGTATTAGTGTCTATTGCTATGTAACAAATCATCACCAACAAACAACAGCCATTTAGCTTACAGTTCTATAAGTCATAGTCTGGCACAAAGCAACTGGGTTCTTTGCTCAGGATATTACAAGGTAGAAACCAAGGTGTAGGCTGGGCTTAGTTCTTATATGAAGGCTTTGGAGAAAAAAATCCACTTCCAATTTCATTCTTTTCTTTTCTTTTTTTGCAATCGCAGAGAGGAAAGGAGGAAATTTTCGATAGATAAGTCTTGGAGATCCTGTTGCTGTCACCCATTGGGCTGTTGGAAGCTGGGGTTAGTCTAGAAGTTTTCAGGTAATGCCAGAGTGTTGCCCTGGCCAGGAACTCTCAGTTGCCTCTGAACTTCTTCCAGCCCCATACAATGGCTAGGCTCTCCATGAAAGGAGACCAGTTGGAAACAAAGCCAACATTCCCAACACCCTGAGGGCACTGAAGGATTGGCTAAGTTCTCCCTGGCAAGCCTGTTCCCCGAGAAAATGGAGGACAGAGTCCTTAAAATGAAAGAGTTGGGGTCTGCTCCTATACTCACCCTTTCAGGGAATATACCTCGGATCCCAGGCAGGCCCCCACAATGAGGCGGTGTCGTTCATCTGAGGTAATACCCGAGGTTTGCTGTCTCATGGCCACAGAAAACTAGGACTTGGACACACCAGAGTGAGGTTAAGAGCAGAAGTTTAATAGTCAAAAGAAAGAAAAGCTCTCTCTGTTGCAGAGAGAGGGGTCTTGCAGAAAATGGGTTGCCCCCAAGTTCATTCTTGTTGTTGGCAATGTTCAGTGCCTCGCGGTTGTGGGACTGACAGTAACAGATTATTTTCTTGTTGGCTGTCAGCTCCTAGAAGCCACCTGCATTCCTTGATGTGTGGCCCCTCCATCTTCAAGTGAACAATGATGTATTGAATCCTCCTCATGCTTCACGTCTTTGACTTCCTATTCTGTGACCAACCAGGGAAAACTCACTGCTTTAAAAGGGCTCATAGGATTAGATCAGGTGCTCTGTTAGTTCACTTTTGCATTGCTATAAAGAAATACCTGAGGCTGGGTGATTTATAAAGAAAAGTGGTTTAATTGGCTCATGGCTCTTCAGGCTGTACCAGCATAGCTCCAGCATCTGCTTCTGGTGAGGCCTCGGGAAGCTTCCAATCATGTGGAAGGTGAAGGGAGAGCAAGTGGTGTCACATGGTGAGAGCCAGAGCAAGAGAGAGAAGGGGAAGGTGCCAGACTCTTTTATTTTTTATTTTTGTTTTTTGAGACAGAGTCTTGCTCTGTCGCCCACGCTGGAGTGCAGTGGCACAATCTTGGCTCACTGCAACCTCCGCCTCTCAGGTTCAAGTGACTCCCATGCCTCAGCCTCCTGAGTAGCTGGGACTACAGGTGCACGCCACCATGCCCAGCTAATATTTTTGCATTTTTGGTAGAGATGGAGTTTTGCCATGTTGCCTAGGCTGGTCTTGAACTCCTGAACTCAGGCAATCTGCCCACCTCGGCCTCCCAAAGTGCTGTGAATACAGGCATGAGCCGTGGCGCCCAGCCCCAGACTCTTTTGAACGAGCAGATCTCCTATGAAGTAACTGGGTGAGAACCCACTTATTAACAAGCGGATGGTGCTAAACCATTCATGAAGAATCTGCCCTGGTGATCCAATACCTCCCACCAGGCCCACCTCCAACACTGGGAATCACATTTCAACATGAGATTTGCAGGAGACACACATCCAAATCATATCAGGCATACCCAGAGAATTTCTGTATCTTAAGGTCATTTATGCCAAATAACATAACCTGATCACAAGAGTAAACACCACCATATTCACAGCTCAGGATATTTTATACGACATGTACACAGGATGGGGAGGACTGGGCTGAAATACTGGGGACCATCTTAGAATCTGCCTACCATAGTTGGGGGGTTGAGAAACAAGAAAGCCAGTGTGGCTGGAGCACAGTGAACAAGGGAGTACGGGTAGGAGAGAGAGCAGAGTATCACAGGTGGAGAGACACATATATACCACCTAGCCTGATGGGAGGCTGAGGGCCCGAAAGTCACCTTGTGCCATTTTGATTCCTGAGGAAAGGGGAGGGTCATGCCATTTCCTCCATGGATTCACTTGTGCTAAAAAGCACCCCTGGGGTAGAACCCAGTAGATGATGTAAGTCAGTGGAATGTGTGTTGAAGAGTAGCCCTTGGAGAACCAGTGGGCCGCTGGGCATAGGTGATAAGTTCTGTTCTGTGCATTTGGCCCGGTAGGCACAATGCCAAGAAGCCATGGACTCATCAAGGGTCTGTGGAAAAGTCTGAAATCTAAAAAAGCTGGCTGGAAAAATATTTTAAAACTTTCCAAATTTGAAAGGCTTAATGAAGAGCCTACCAAGTAGCATTGTGTCAACGGGTCATGAGCAACGCCCAAGTCTCCTAATCGTTACATATGCATTCTATTTGATGTGACTGCATTTTTGTTTCCATGTTAACATTATTGTAGTTATTTTCTTCATAGTATTATGTGCAATGTACAAATAAAAAGAAACAAGAGGAGATGCCCTGAAAAGCAAGTCTCTCTCCCACCTCTGACCCCCAGCCAC
The DNA here is from genome assembly GCF_001698545.2 of Rhinopithecus bieti. NCBI lineage: Eukaryota > Metazoa > Chordata > Mammalia > Primates > Cercopithecidae > Rhinopithecus > Rhinopithecus bieti. The sequence continues at coordinate 970,767 of NW_016812222.1, read as the reverse complement.
ACACCTTCTCCCCGCTGAGGCCAGTTTCCTGTGCTCAAAGGTATTTTGTTAACATGCTAATGAACATGTACATATACACTTGACTCCTCCCCTTCTCACAATGGTGGCTGTTCTGCCTGCAGTGTATCTTGGAGATGTTTCCTATTGGCTCGTGTGGAGCTACCCATTCTTTTGTACAGCAGCAGAGCAGTCTGTTATTTGGATGAACTGTCATTTATTAACTAGACACGCCCACAACCCTGCCACCTCTTTTCCTAACACACTGGGCAGTCTTGGCCTCTCCCAGACTCCCTGGGAGGGTCACTACTTTCACACAGATGACGCCCACCTCTGGTCATGGAATCTGGCTTGCTCAGTGGCTACCTGGCAGGATTGAGTGACACCACTCAGAAGTGCAAAGAAGGCAGTGAAGAAGAAAGAAGAATTTATTAGGTGCCCGAGGAAGGGCTCACTCCTGCCAGTCTAAACATTGTTGTACACACCTCCTGATATGTTTTTCTAGAATGTCTCCAGGAATGGATTGCTGGGAACAAGTGCAAAATAATGCCCAATTGTTCTCCAGAGTGGTTGTACAACTGACTCCCTTATCACCAGTGTCAAGGAGTCCTTGTTCCACATAATTGATCACATTTGGATTTGTCTAGCTTTTTAAGTTTTGCCAATTGAGTAGACAGGAAATGGGCTTTTAATTTGGATTTCTCTAATTACTCAGAGGTTGAGCATCTTTTCAAGCTTCTCTATGTGTGTCCAAATCTTTAGCCCATTTTTCTTTTGGATTGTTTGTCCTTGTCTTATTGATTTGTAGGGGCTCTTTATATATTTGGGTGCTAATCTTTGTCAGTCAAATTGTTGCAGACATCTTCTAGCTTGTGACTTGTCTTTCCACTTTTAAAAAATGGTGAATTTTGATGAATGGTATCAGTTGTGATGTAACTAATTTATTAATATTTGCCTTTATGGTTTGTCCTGTTTCTTGCTTCAGAAATCCTTTCCAACCCAAAGCCATCCCCGTGTTTCTAGGATGCACTTGTATATATATTATTTATTTATTTATATTTCAGATGGAGTCTTGCTCTGTCGCCCAGGCTGGAGTGCAGTGGCGCAATCTCAGCTCACTGCAAGCTCCGCCTCCTGGGTTCATGCCATTCTCCTGCCTCAGCCTCCCGAATAGCTGGGACTACAGTCGCCCACCACCAAACCGGGCTATTTTTTTTGTATTTTTTAGTAGAGACAAGGTTTCACCATGTTAGCCAGGGTGGTCTCGATCTCCTGACCTTATGATCTGCCCACCTTGGCCTCCCAAAGTGCTGGGATTGCAGGTGTGAGCCACCACACCCAGTGCATGTATATATATATTTTTAAAGGGATCATATGTGCATCCTGTTTTGTAGCTACTTTTCCACTTACCTAACATGAATGAACATTTTTCCATGTCTAAATATTCTACAACATCATTGGCAAATGGTTGCATAGTTTTCCATTGTATGGAATATAGAGTCTTTATTTACTGACTCCCCTATGATGAACATTTAAGTTGCTTTCAGCTTTCATATGATCAATAATGCTGCCAAGAATATCCTGGAGCTGCTGTGGTCCACATTCATGATCATTTCTCTTAGATAAAGTCATAGAAATGAAATTGCCCATAGAATTTAAGGCTTCTGATAATTTTACCAAATTTGCCAGAGGATCCACTTTTGATTCCTTTCCAAGAAGCAATATGCCATTGTGTTCAATTGCCCTTCCCAAGAGTCTGGAATCATCAAAGTAGGGGTCCCGGAGATGATGTTTTGAACCGGAGCTGTTAGTAGGCATGTTCTGTTGAGTGAAGAAACAGTTACTGTAGCAGATATTTTTCCTGTCCTCTTCCTTCCTACCCTCTCCCGACTCCTGACAGGTAAGATGCCATTATTAGTGCTGTTAAGAGAAAAGAGCCAAGAAATTAGGCCTGCTTTGGTAATGATTCTTGGCTAATTAATTGCATTTCCAATGGCCATAAGCTCCTGCCTTAACCAGCACCTCTATGTGTTGAAGGCAGGAAAAGGGGTCCCCTACAGCTGCTGCCTCTTGCGCTGGGCACATAACGTTCTCATAAAATGTTTGTCCGGTCAATGAAGGATTTGGGTTTTTTATTTTATTTTATTTATTTTTTTTTTTTTGAGACGGAGTCTCGCTCTGTCGCCCAGGCTGGGGTGCAGTGGCCGGGTCTCAGCTCACTGCAAGCTCCGCCTCCCGGGTTTACGCCATTCTCCTGCCTCAGCCTCCCGAGTAGCTGGGACTACAGGCGCCTGCCACCTCGCCCGGCTAGTTTTTTGTATTTTTTAGTAGAGACGGGGTTTCACCGTGTTAGCCAGGATGGTCTTGATCTCCTGACCTCGTGATCCACCCATCTCGGCCTCCCAAAGTGCTGGGATTACAGGCGTGAGCCACCACACCCGGCCAGGATTTGGGTTTTTTAAAGAGACAGAGTCTCATTATGTTGCCCAGGCTGGAGTACAGTGTCATGATCACGCCTCAGGCAGTCTTGACCTCCTGGGCTCAAATGATCCTCCCACCTCAGCCTCCCAAGTAGCTCGGATCACAGGCACACACCACCATGCCTGGCTGATTTTTGTGTTTTTTGTAGAGATGGGGTTTTGCCATCTTGACAAGGCTGGTCTCAAACTCCTGGGCTCAAGCAATCCACCTGCCTTGGCTTCCCAAAATGCTGAGATTACAGGCATGAGCGACCGTGCTCCCAGCCAGGAATCTTTTAAAAGTCTCCTGGATTGTCTTGGATGAGGGAAAAAAAAAAAAAAAAAAAAGAAGTCTTCCAGAGAACTCCAAAGCCTTAGAACATGATTCCCTTCCTTCGAAGGGGTGAGAGGTGGGTACCAAGCATTTAATTCTTAAGCATTTATTTTAGCAAATATCAACATGTATAGTAATTGATACTAATTTTCATGTATGGCAGCACAGAGTTTCCCATTAGCATGAATTGGCTTTTTGTTTTTTTTAATGAGGCTATTTAAAGAAAAATATTAAGTAAGTTGGTGAAAGATATCCTGCACATGGGGGTGGGGAGGAGGTCGTGTGATTCTGTCCAAACTTCTGGAAACACTGCTTCCGTGGAAACCGCTCCTTGAGGAAGGCCTTAAGCCAGGGCTGAGTTGGGTCAGGAGAAAGCAGGGCCTTGGGATTCCAGGCCGAGGGTGCTGGGAGGCTCTGGAGGGTGCAGTGAGGCTGCCACAGTCAAAGGCCGGGCAGCTAGGAGGGGCCTTCTTAGCTCTTCCTGGTATTGAAATCATATTTAGGGATTACAAAGTGTGATCCTTCTCATTGTGTCATTTGACACTCACAGTAACTTTGTGGAGTTTCAGGCAATAAGGAGATGGCCCTGTCAGTTTACAGAAGGAAACGGAGGCAGAGAGAGATGCAGCAGTTTGCCCAGGGTCTCAGGTGAATAAATGGCCTCAGTGGTGGGTGCGGGCAGCATGGCCGGAAGAAGCGGAATTTGGTCTGGAATTTGTGGAGATGTGTCAGCAGTTGCACCTCTGGGACCAGGGCACTCACAGCCCTCTCCTAGTAACAGTAACAACCACCATTAGCATTTATGGAGTGCTTACTGCGGGCTGGCTCTGTGCTGAGCAACTCTGGCTGTCTCACTGCACACTTCACACTAACGCAAGGGGAGGGGAGGTGTCATTATCCCCCAGAAAGTGTCAAGGGCAGGAGTTATTGATTCATGGTGCCTGCTCTTGTAGAAATTTGAATTCCAGTAAGGGAGAGGGGAGCCAGAAAATAACCACGGGAAGACATCAATGAATGAGATAATTTCACATAACGATAAATGCCAGGGAGGAAAAACCCACAGGGCAATGTGATATGGCCTCTGGAGGTAGGGAAGGCATGAGCGACCGTGCTCCCAGCCAGGAATCTTTTAAAAGTCTCCTGGATTGTCCAGATCCAGATGAGGCCATCAGGGAAGGCTTCTCTGAGGAGGTGACATTAGAGCCGGAGCCAGTAATGTCTGGACTTGAACCTGGGCTTGTGGCATGGGAGAGTCCTGCGTCCACTCCAAACCTCCCCTCCTCTGTCTCCTTGTGGATCCATTAGAATGCTTTTGCCAGAGACTCGATCTCTTCTTAAGAATCATGGAGTTGGCTGGGCATGGTGGTTCACACCTGTAATCCTAGCACTTTGGGAGGCCGCGGCAGGTGGATCACTTGAGGTTAGGAGTTCAAAAACAGCCTGGCCAACATGGTAAAACCCTGTCGCTACTAAAAATACAAAAAAATTAGCAGGTCATGGTGGTGCGAACCTGTAATCCCAGTTACTCAGGAGGCTGAGGCAGGAGAATTGCTTGAACCTGGGAGGTAGAGGTTGCAGTGAGCTGAGATCCCACCATTGCACTCCAGGGTGGGCGACAGAGCAAGACTCTGTCTCAAAAAAAAAAAAAAAAATCATGGAGTCATGGCTTAGGGAATGGAGTGTCCAGGAACTAGGGATGAAAAGATGGTAAGATATCCAAGCTGGAGAGACCTCACCTGTGGTGCTGCCTTGCCCAACTCCAGGAGCTTCATGCACTCGCCTGCAGTGGAGTTATGCAACATTAGGGGTCTCTCTAGATGATTCCCCTGGCCAAAGGGAAACCAAGTCCCAGAGACGAGGTAGGTCTTGCCAAAGGCGGTAGCTTACAGCTGTGCAAGTTGTACTGTACTCCAGGGAGCCCAGCTGGAGGCTAAGGGGATGCCTTCCATCCCACCAGGGGGCTGCACCAGGAAGAAAGGGTACCTGTGTCTAATTCACACAAAGGAATGCTATGGGCTAGAGGTGGCCCTGAGCCTCACGGAGGATGGGGGCAGAGGTGAGATCCCCACATAGTCGTGCCATCCTGTTTCCCACCTCTCTTGCTTCCTGCTTTGTTCCTGCCAGCCCCTGGAGGGCAGGCAGGTGAGCATCCTCACCACTGAGGGATGCCCCCTCCTTAATTATGGCAAGGGAGGCCTTTGCAGCCCAGGGCAGGCCTTATGGGACAGTGAAAAGAAGCAGGCTGGCCAGGATTCCCAGGGGTTTTTTGTGGAGCTGATAGGCTGAGGAGTGGTTGGTTCTGGGGATGGGGGTGGCCCAGAAGTGCCTTATCTCCTCTGGGCCAGTGTCAGCTCCTGTCCCCAGCCTGCAGCACAGGCTGGAGCTGCCAGCCGAGACTAGGGACCGCAGCAAATTTGCATTTATATTGGAGACTTCTGTTTCCAGGGCTTGGGGGGAGGAGGGGTGGCCAGCACCATCAGCTGAGCAGAGATGCAGGAGAGGAGGGGCCTGCAGCCCTGTCCTGCCAGGGGCATAGGAAGTAGCCAGTGGGCCAGGTCTGCCTGGCTGAGGGAACAGTGGCACAGAAGGTTCTGTGGGCACGCGGCCGGCCCCGACAGCCTGCCTGTCCACCCTCCCAGACACTCGCCAACATCAGCTGGGAGTTGGCTCTGCCTCCAGGCCTAGGAGAAAGGTCAGAGGCTGGTGCCAGCAAGGGACTAAGCAAGGCCAAAGCACTCCTGTGACAGGGTGCAACTGCGTGTCACCCAGTCTCAACCCCACAAAATTGTAAATTGTTTCGGCCAAGAAAACGGAGGCCCAGAGGGGCTTAATCATTAGCTCAAGGTGATCCAGCTTATTATCCATGCCCCATGAGCCTCCTAGGAACACCCAGGATACTCACACAGCCTGGGGGATGCCATCTATACTTAGGGGGCAAAGAGGAGTCGACACCCGTTTTCCAGCTAAGTTCTGGAGGGTCAAGGAAAGTCATCGCAGGCTCGTGACACTGTTAGGGATGGTTTTGTGACAGCTTAGGAATCATGTTTCTTTCTCTCTTTTTCTTTTTCTCTTCTTCCTTTTTTTTTTTTTTTTTTTTTTTTTGAGACAAAGTCTCACTCAGCTGCCCAGGCTGGAGTGTAGTGCAATCATGGCTCACTACAGCCTCAACCTCCCAGGCTTAAAAGATCCTCCCACCTCAGCCTCCGGAGTAGCTGGGACCACAGGAGCATGCCACCATGCCTGGCTAATTTTTTTATTTTTTATTATTAGTAGAGACTGGGTCTCCCCTATGTTGCCCAGGCTGATCTTGAACTCCTGGCCTCAAGATATCCTCTCACCTTGGCCTCCCAAAGTGCTGGTGTGAGTCACGGCTCCTGGCCTCATGTTTCATTTTATGGTGGAATCCATACAATGGGTTTTTTAGGGCCAGGTTCAGGCCAGGTTTCCTTTTGTCTTTGGAGAATGTAGCTTCTCCCATCTGAGGTTCCATGTAGAGAAGGAATGGAAGGAAGGAAAGAAGACAAGAAGAAGGGAAGGAGGGGGGACAGGAGGAGGGAGGAATAGGGAGTGAAGTATAGGATAAATAAGTAGAAGAGTGGGGCTGGGAGTGGTGGCTCACACCTATAATCCCAGCACTTTGGGAGGTCGAGGTGGGCGGTTCACCTGAGGTCGGGAGTTCAAGACCAGCCTGACTAACATGGGAAAACCCTGTCTCTACTAAAAATACAAAATTAGCTAGGTGTGGTGGTGTGTGCCTGTAATCCCAGCTACTCGGGAGGCTGTGCCAGGAGAATCGCTTGAACCCGGGAGGCGGAGGTTGCTCTCCAGCCTGGGCACCAAGAGTGAAACTCTGTCTCAATCAATCAATCAGTCAATCAGTAGAAGAGGGGATAGAATGAAGGAGTGGAATGAGGGAAGGAACAGAGAGGGAGTAGATGAGAAGAGAAGATAGACTCATCCTGCAGTCCCCATCAGGTGTGCTTGTTGCTGTTGGAATTGCCCCCTCTGTGCCCTTTCCCTGGCTGTTGTATGGAATGGTGATCCTCTCCCCGTCCTCCTCACCCTACAGCTGAGATTTCCCTCCTGACCTCCAGTAGCAGGTGAGCCCTGCTCCAGGTGGGGGACCAGTGACAAGCTGGTTGGGGCTCCAGGAAGCAGAAGTTGGGGACTTGTTGTGATCCCTGGGCTTTATTTCCATTCCTTAGTGCTTGGCTGACTCTGGAGGGGGCTGTGCCTTGTTCTTTGGGTTCTCTCCACACACTCCCTCCCCCACTCTTCCAGACGGAGGTCTTGGCCCCATTCCCCCAGCCTGTGGCTGTAGGCTTGCAGCTGACAAACCTCCTGGTTCTGGCTCTCCGTCCAGCAGAACAAGCCCTCCCTGTCTGTCACCAAACAGTCAGGACGGTCTGTTCCACCTGGCGGGCTGGACTATTGCCCAGCTTAGACTTGGGAAGTGAGGACCAGGGCTGAGAACCCACTGCCTGAGTTCAAATCTTTGCTGTGCCTCCCTGGCTGTGTGGCCTTGGGCAAGACCTGTTACCTCTCTGAGCTTCTAGCTTCTCATCCGTCAATGGGCATAATGTTAGGATCTGCCTCTTGGATTACTGTATGAATGATAGAAGATCATTCATGGAAAGTGCTTGGCTTGATGCCTGGCACCAAGACATTTCAGCTTATATTATCCTAGCTGTATCCTTCAGTGTCTCTCTGGCCTAGGTGGGACGTCAGATTCCAGGGACCTGTCCCCATGCTTCCTCCATTAACCCCTTTATGACTAGTGTCACCTGATACGATTATTTCAACACACATAGGATTGAACCCTGGTACTATTATACCATTACTAATTCTCCTAGTTGTCGTATAAGTGCTTACGAGATCAGGCACTGTTCAAGCCGTTTTAAAACGTGACTCCAAATTCCTTTAAATTTCTCTAATCAAGAAGTGGGGCTATGTCCCCTCTCTTGATTGCTCCCAGGAATAAAATATGGTTAGAAATGAGCATGCCAGCTGGGTGTAGTGGCTCACGCCTGCAATCCCAGCACTTTGGGAGGCTGAGGCGGGCGGATCACCTGAGGTCAGGAGTTTGAGACCAGCCTGGCCAACCAACATGATGAAACCCCATCTCTACTAAAAATACAAAAAAATTAGCCAGATGTGGTCACATGCACCTGAAATGCCAGCTACTCGGGAGGCTGAGGCGATAGAATCACTTAAACCCGGGAGGCAGAGGTTGCAGTCAGCCTAGATCACGCCACTGCACTCTAGCCTGGGCAACAAAGTAAGACTCCTTCTCAAAAAGCAAAATAAAAAACAAATAATAATAAAATGACCGTGACACTTCTGCTTGAGTCTCAGGGAACACTCATTCTTGGAACTCTTGGAACCCAGCCTCCATGCTGGGAGGAAGCCCAGGACCCACAGAGAGGCCATGTGTGGATGTTCTGGCCTGCAGTCTCCACTGCGCCACTCCTAACTGCCACACGTTAGGGGAAGACACTTCCTAGATGATTCTAGTCCCCTGCCTTCAACTCTTTTCAGCTGAGGCCCCAGATACTGTAGAACAGAAGCAAGCCACCCCAGTGTGCTCTGTCTGAATCTGTGAGAGTAAGAAAATGGTTAACAGTACTACATGTTGGGGTTGTTATGCCGCAGTAAATCACCAGAATCCCTGTACTGACTCATTTAAGCTTCACAACTTAGGAAGTAGCTGTTATTATCATCTCCATTGCGTAGATGAGGCAATTAAGACCCAAAATGCTTTAGCAAGTTGCCTGAGTTCACAGACCTTCTAAGAGGAAGAGCTAGGATTTGTGCCCGTGAGTTTGAGCATTGAAGAATCAAGCAGGTCCCATGTCCTACAGGGCCTGGTAGGCCACATAGGTGACTGGATGTCATCTCAAGGGCCTTGGATGGCTGTGGGAAGACAGTGATGTGTGGAATTTATGAGATTGGGAGAGGGCACTAAGAAGCTTGCTTGGGTGCAATGTGGAGGGTGGGTGAGAACGGGCTGGAAGTGGCCCACGAGGATGGACGGCACCACCCTGCCATTGTCCACCATCCTCTCCCTGTCCTGCTCCTCAAGGTTGTGAGGGGAGCAGCAGGAGGCCTGGTCTCAGGTCCTAATGTGCTCTGCACCTATCAGAGCTTGGCCCAGGCAGAGATCCCAGCCAATTCCTTTGGGCTGACCTAGGCTGTGCCCTTGGATGGACAGAGCTGTGCAGTCAGGGCTGGAGCCTGACAGTGTGAACAGGAAGTTGAAGGCTCAGGAGCACCCTCTGTTCTCTACCCAAGTTGGGCCATACAGCTCCAAGATCATCTGTGCCAACTGGATCTACTGGGTTTGGAGTTGGCTGAGAGTGGCAGGGAGCCCACAAGAAGAGTGACCTATTTTAAAGAGGACAGACGCTGACTTCTCTTTCTTATTACTAATCTGGAAGCAGGCAGTCCCAGGCTGGTAAAATGGCTCTTTGATCCTCAGGGACCCAGTCTCCTTCTATCTTGCTGTTCCACCCTCAACACTTCGTAGTCCAAGGTGGCTGCTCATTCTCCAGCCATCATGTCCACATTCCAGCCAGAGGGAAAGAGGAAGAGGCAAAGAATACTCTGGTCTCTTTAAAGACCCCTTGCCCCCACCACTCAGAATTTGTACTTGGTACTCGGTTTATCTCTTCGTGGTGGGAATGCAGACACATGGCCACCCCTAACTGCAAGAGAGGCTGGGAAGTGTGGTCTCTATTCTGCCATCCATGCACCCAGCTACATCGGTGGGGTTCTCATACTGCAGGACAAAGCAAATCACTTGGAATGCCAGCCACACCTGGCACCTGGAAGCCAGAGTGAGTGTTTTGAAACTTGAATCATTTTACTTCCTTGCTTAAAATGATCCTGTAGCACTCACTGCTCCCATGATAAAGGCTGAATCCTCATCTGACCCCCAGGGCTGCTTGATCTCACTGTGGCCCACCTCTCCAGCCTCATGCCCTGGTTCCCCCAGCCCCATCCTCCCCAACTCACCCCAACATTGAAATCAAACCATGCCCACTCCATCCTCACCTTGTGTTTTCCTTTACTGTCTGATTATGTGGGTTCTCTTCATGCCACAGCTCCACCCAATATGTGCTCTGCTTCCTTAGCTGTAAAAGGAGCTCCCCATAGTACCCACCGGGCACACAGTTGGGTCACTTGCTTGGGTACAACGTGGCAGGTGGGTGAGAAGGGGATGGAAATGGTCCACAAATAATGATTTGGGAGAACACAAATAATTAGACATGAAGAGCCACAGAAGCACTTAATGACTCCAGGGACTCTGGTTATAAAGCCCCTGCAATATGCCAGGTTGCTACTATGGGGAGCTCCTTTTATAGATAAGGAAACAGTGCATGCTGGGTGGAGCTGTGGCGTGAGGCCCTGCTGCACAGCCTTGCTGATGAGAAAAGACACTTATGGGCAGAGCACTTTACACTGAGCAACTCTGTGTCTGCCTTTGTCTTAGGCAGTCCTTGTAGCCATTGCGCCTTTTTTTTTTTTTTTTTTTTTTGAGATGGAGTTTTGCTCTTATTGCCCAGGCTGGAGTGCAATGGTGCAATCTTGGCTCATCACAACCTCCGCCTCCCGGGTTCAAGCGATTCTCCTGCCTCAGCCTCCCGAGTAGCTGGGATTACAGGCATGCACCATGATACCCGGCTAATTTTGTGTTTTTAGTTGAGACGGGGTTTCTCCATGTTGGTCAGGCTGGTCTCAAACTCCCGACCTAAGGTGATCACCCACTTCAGCCTCCCAAAGTGCTGGGATTACAGGCGTGAGCCACTGCACCCGGCCCACTGTGCCCCTTCTGCACATGAGGAAATGGGAGAGGGACTGTGATTCCGTAAGGTCGTATAGCCAGGTGGTAGCCATGCCTTGACTGGAACCCAGCTCTGCCTGCCTCTCGCCTGCTGGCAGTTGCATCACCTGCCTTCCCTGGGGAGTGAATGAGGACAAGCCACACTTGACCTTCCATGGTCCTGTAGCAGGGATTTTAAAGTCCAGCTTTTAGAGAGGAAACTGAAAACCTAGAGGGGAAGGAACTTGCCCTTGGTCCTATACTCCATCATCACAGTGCTGGGAAGGGACTCAGGTCTCCTGACTTCCAGTCCAGAGCTCTTGCACACTTTGCTCCTTCATGCAACAAATATTTATTGAGCACCTACTGTGTACCAACCTTGAGAACACAGCAGTAAACACAACAGACACAAAACCCTGGCCCTGTGGAGTGGACATTCCAGTGCTGGGTGGAGGAGCGGGAGACCAATAAGGACCAAATAAGTCAGCTGCAGCGCTGTCTTTCCTCTTATTTATTTCCTGAAACAAATATTTATGGAGAACTTTATTGCTATAAGACAGACATGGTCCTGACTCTCCTACAGTGAGAATATAGTGTTGGAAACAGGCACTCAATGAAAGACACATAAATAAGCAAAGTTCAGATTATGATCATAGCTGAGAAGAAAACAAGGTTGAAGTGCTAGGGAGTAATGGGAATGCGGTCTTGGTAGTTAACTTTAGATAGGGTGGCCAGGAAAAGACTCTCCAGGAAGTGACTCTTGAGCTGAGACCGAAAGCATGCAACGGGGCCCAACGGTGTTCCAGGTGGAGGGAACAGCAAGTGCCAGGGTGCAGAGGTAGGACAGAGCTTGGTGGGAGAAAGGAACTGAGATAAGACCAAGGTGGCTGGAGCAGGGTGAGAAGGGGAGGTTGGCAAGAGGGAGGGGGCTGGAGAAAGTCCAGAGTGTGGATAGACACTGAATAGAGAGAAGGGATGACTAGCCCCTTACAATTCACCCCTGGGTGGGGGTTGGGTAGTCATCTTTGCTCTGATAATTTCCCAGCTAAACCCCCAAGGAGTGGGGGCCAAACACCTGCTGGCCTGGCACTGCCTGTCTCTGCAGAGATAAAGTTCCCTGCTCCCCGTTCACCAGGACCCCACTCTGTGGTGCCTCCACCTGCACAGTCAGGCAGGGCATTGTGTGTTCTGGCCGGCACACCTGGCATTCACCAGCCTGCTGGCTGCCTGATTTAGGGGCTCATCCTGCCTGGCTCAGGGGCCTGTTCCCTGGAGTCTACCAGCTGGGACTAGGCTGGCTGAGGAGGACACTGGCGCTGGTGGTGGCCACAAAGGAGGCACCCTTTACCCTTGCACGCCCATTGGACCATTTTGGAAACCCCAGGCCTCCCTTCTCCAGCCATCCTTCCCTGGGTGGGCTTGGGCAGAAAGGTTCAAGGGGTAGTTTCACTGCTATGCTTAGAAATTTTCTCTCCCTCTCTGGGCCTCAGTTTCCTCATCTGTGCAATGGAAGGGTTGACCTGGATAAACTCATGGTGTGGACTCTAGAGCCAGACTGCCTGGGTTTGAACCTTTACCACGTAGTGGCCCTTTGAATTTAGCTAAGTTACTCAACCTTTTGTTCTCAGTTTACCTATCTGTAAAATGGAGGTACAATAATAACACCTATTTCAATGGCTGTGGGAGAATTAAGTGATTTATATATGTCTGGTGTTTAGAACAGTGCCTGCCCTATGGTACGTGCTATATATTTTAACTCTGATCATTATTCTTAACATCTTTAGAGAATGTTGCCCTGGAAAGACTCAGTGGAGAAATCTGAGTTCATTTGTTTGCAAACTTTTTGGTCTTTGTTTTTAACAGAGAAGCTCTGCATTGGTCAGGAGAAATTTTACTCAGAGCCCCAGCTGTTAGCAGGGGATTGAAGGGGGGGGGGGGGGCGCCTGCCCCACCTGCTCCCCCGTCTCTGTGTCTGCTGCCTCCGAGAGGCCTACTGGAGCATAATTTGAAAATCCCTGCTCAGTTTGTCTCCTTCAGCTCACAGTCAGGGAAACTGAGACTCAGAGAGGAGCCGGGATCTGCCCAGAGTGAGTGGCCCAGCCTAGCCTAGAACCCAGATCTCCTATTTTTCTCAATACAAGACAAGGGACAGGGGCTGAGAGAGAAGCCAAGACCAGAAGCCTCTTAGGGGACTGGGTGCATTGTGGCATCAAGTCATTAGCATGCAAATGATATGCAAATGAATGCAAAACAGCATGTTTTATGCTAATTTGCAGAGTCGAGAGCTACGACATTTTTGGTAATAGGGCAGCAGTCCTGGTCCCTGGGCATTGCCGAACACACATCCTTTTTTTCTTTTCTTCTTTCATTATTATGATCGGGCCCATAAATCTTGGTTTGGCTGTGACTCCCCCTCTTCTTGCTTGAAAGCCTGGCTCCTATCATCCTCAAGGGCTCCCTTGCCAGTCCTCTTGTCCGGCCTGGGCCCAAGGACAGGCCTAAGCAGTGGGTCAGAGAACCAGGACTCAGGAGCCACCAGTCAGACCCAGAGGGTGAGCCCAGCTCTGGCCTGGAAGCCACTTCTGAAGGAGGGGACCATGGCACTTCCTCTGAGCTCCCACACCCACTGTGGCTTCTGTGCCATTGTCTGTTTGGGGCTGGCCTGCTCCTTTTCTTGTCAGGATGCCCAGTACCTGGAACACAGGTTCAGCATGTGTTTGGTGTTTGAAGACTGAATCCATAATATGGAGAGCTGGTGGTATACCCTAGTGATGAGCCTGCAGTCTCTGAAAACACGCAGCTTGAGTTCAAATCCTGGCACCACTACTTTCTGAGAAAATGGTAGTATGTACTCACAGCTAACCTTGTTTTTGTTTTGCTTTGAGACAAGATCTCGTTCTGTGGCTCAGGCTGCAGTGCGGTGGCATGATCACAGCTCACTGCAGCCTCGACCTTCTGGGCTCAATCCATCCTCCCACCTCGGCCTCCTGAGTAGCTGAGACTACAGGTGCACACTGCCACCATGCCCAGCTAAATTTTTTTTTTTTTTTTCTAGAGATGAGGTCTTGCCATGTTGCCTAGGCTGGTCTTGAACTCCTGGGCTCAAGCCATCCTTCCACCTAGGCCTACCAAAGTGCAGGGATTACAGGTGTGAGCCACCACACCAGGCCCATAGCTAACATTAATGGAGCACCTACCATGTTCCAGGGCTCTGCTTTGTAATTGTTGTTAATGCTGTCACTGATAAGAGTATCCTAGAAGGTGAGTTTTGTTATCATTGCTCTCATTTTACAGAGAGGTTAAATGATTTGACTGAGGTCACACTGCCCAGGGGAATGGTAAAGGGGCATTTATATTTGCTGAGAATGAGTGCTTCATCAGAAAGGGGCCTTTAAGCCACTCAGCAAAGCTTCTGTTACAGGGTACCAGGGCCTCCACCTGTGCTATCAAGCCACTCTTTAGACAATGTTAAACTTTACCTGAGCCCTGTGCTCCTGAAAACAGCAATGGTCCAGAAATTCCCCAACTTTTGTTTTCTGAAGTCTCCCTATCTTTTCTGTTCAGGGAAATGGCTTAGGAAAACAAGCCACCCTTCCCCATATGACTCAGATAAGACGTAGTCCCCTCTTTCTAGTGTCTCCTTTAAGACTGGAGGATGACTTGCTTGCTGGCCTGTGATCTTTCCCCTTTTGCTGGAACCTGCTGACAAGGCCAAGGCCAAGGCCCCTCCCACTTCCCATTCTTTGTCTCATGGTTGATTAGCTGAGATGAGAACTGTGTGTCCTCTCTGAAACTAGCTAGACACAGAGATGAACATTTCCTCTTCAGTGGACTAATGGAGATATCCCCTATTTGTAAGACAATCCCCACTCTACATCCCTCCTCCTGTAACCTGTCTCCTCACCCCTATAAAAGTCAAAGGCAAATCCATCCTGCCCAGACACTCTGATCTTGGGATCTGGGGTGCTCTCCTTATTGCAATAGCGTGAATAATACCATCCCCCCAATTCTTCCGTGTATTTTGTCTTTGACCCTTTCCACTGTGCTGTTTTCCACCTAAGGCTCTGAGCTGGGTAAGAGCCCTGTGACCTTGGAGTACTTCTCAAGCATCTCCGTACCTCGGGTTTAAAACGGATGCTCATAGGCGTTATGTCCTCAGGTTGTGAGATAAAAGCAGACGACGCCAGGGAAACGCTTGGTCGCTTGGCACTGTGCCCAGCAGCGTGAGCGCTCCAGAAATGTCAACCATTGTGAGTCCAGGAGAGGAGAGTGGCGCTCAGAGAGGGGACGGGACCTGCCCGGAGACTCACAGCGGGAGGAAGTGGGAATAGGACACACGTCTGGTGACCTCCGCCCCCAGCTTTGGGAGTGCCCTGTGACCCCCTCATCCCACCTTTGGATCACGAGCTGGGGTCGGTGGGACGGTGGCGGGGGGCATACTCCTCGATCCTGCACTCCCCGCCGCCCGCCTTTGATTGTGGTGAGCAGCGAGTCGCGGAGCAAATTAACTTTTTGCACACTTCATTATGCGTCGCCCCGCGTCCCCGGGGCCGCGGCCCCGCCCCGCCCCGCGCCGACAACTTGATTGGGCAATTAATCTTCGCGCCCCCCACACCCCCTCCC